>NC_090883.1:26580531-26588031 GCF_036669925.1 Montipora capricornis | reverse complement strand
ACATATTTATTACATCGTATGTTATACTGAGCTACTGAACTCCTTACACAAGAATCTTGCAATTTGTCTTTTGTTTTCCATTTCTTTTTAAATCTAGAATGGGTACTTTAAATGCCCAAGGATAAATATTGTTAAACTTTTTGGCCGTTGAAAGGTAGGTTGCATTGGGCAATATTTTGTTCAACGTATCTAAGTCGCCATGCCATGGTGTTGCGAGACAAGTTGCAAGAACTAGCGTAAAAGCGCGTTTTCATCATTACATACATCTTATTCGATGGTTCAACATATGATACGAGCAATGAGCAAATTGTCCAAGAGTATTATATGTTAAACCATCGAATAAGAGATTTATTCTTCCACTAAAAAAAATGTGTTATTTTGCTTCAATTTCATTTGTTAAGGGGGTTTTTAAAAAAAATGCGTCCGCTGCTGCTCTTCAGGCGCGTGCGAACGATGTAAACGTCACAAAAAGCCAGCCAAACATCTTTATTTGATGGGATAAACAAAATGACGAGTGACAAGCGATGACAAGCTAAATTCTCAGGATTCTCAACTTCTTTCATCGAAAAACTCCCGTTCCGTCCGTATTTGCTCTGTTCTAAACCGGTCAAACCGGGACACTAGAGTGTATATATTACCGTCTAATATTTTGGGCGTTCTCTTGACCAAATATGGTAAAATGGCGTAATAGTGGAATAATAAAGTCACGAAACCTACAAGCGGTTACTAAAGGAAGCCTGCAAAATTCAGGCTTAAACGGGACTTGACCCTTTAACCTCTGCTGTAGGTGAACTCTCAAGACGATAGAAAAGACAACGAACTCAAGGAAATACACTAGGCGACAAGTCACAGCGACAGGTCTCTGCGACAAGTCGCTCCATGTGTGCTACTTGCAAAACACTTCGCTGCGGCACGACGCCTGTTCGGTTCACACGCAGTGATCTCGTATGAGGGAGCCTCGTAACAAAAAAATAGCCTTTCGTAATTTCTTGTCAAAGAAACGGTGTAATGTAAATAAGAGAATACTGAGATTTATGTTTGAAAATTACCTGTCCTCTTACTACTAAAGTCAAACTCTACATCTCTATGCAATAAGCGCATTCAAAATGTCCTCATATTACTGTATAAAAGTCTGTTTATTTTTTAGGCTTTTTCTGCTTATATGAAAAATATGTTTTCTCTCCCGTCCTCTTCTTATGCATGATCTTCGCGAAAATAACATTCTGTCCCTTAATAAGCCTAGAACAACCAGTTTTCGTTTTAGTTCTTTTTCTCACCTATCAGCTTAGTTGCGAAATGTGCCAGTACCTGATTTATCCGTGCCACTGAGTTTACTAGTTTTAAAAAAGAATCCGGGGCCGCAATTTGTACATCCGCTTTTGTTTTTGATTAGTATATCTCTAAATATTACGTATTTAGTTATGTCTCTGTATATGCTATGTATGCTATGTCTCGAAGTTATTAGCCCTTGTAGTTATTCTGAAATTCGAGATGAAATAAAGTTTGTGCAGGTATGTATGCCACCTTTATCAGGGCGCGTGCGTACACTTCGTAATCTGCGACTCCAGTGCTTACCACATGACAGAAAAAATGAGTTTTCACTTGAATATTTAGGCGAGCAAAATCTTACGGTACGTTGTAATGACAAAGGCGGTTTGGAGCGGTGAGTGGGTGTGGGATTTGTCTCATATGGCCAAGGGGGCGACATATCTCTCCCAGTCAATGCCGTACCGGGAGGCGAGGTCGGTAGCAGAAAGCAGCGAAGGGCCAACTGCGTCCAAAAGCGATCGCACGGGCAGGGATGACTCGTTTGGTACGACTCTCTAGCGTCACGTCTGGAGGTACTGCTTTTTTCTCTCTTGTTCAAACATTCCGTCAGCGCATGCGTAAATGATCTGGCTCTCCGTTACCTAGCCGACCAAAGAAAGTAACATGCTGGGTTTTACAAGGAATTGAGATTTGAGTTGATTCTACAGGCATAAACGTAACGTAAGAACCGTGCGTGTGTGGTCTTCTCGAGACAGATCTAGGTGAAAGATGGTTTCATGCAGACTGCGGAGACGCCTAAAATGCTTTCTTGTAAATATGGCGGTTTACGAGTGAAGTTGTCTCTCTGGCCTTTCTGTGGACGAATTCCAGGACCTATCGATACAATTTGGGCAAGTTTTGAAAGGTAAAAATTTCAATCGATGCTGTATTTCGCTGATAGGACTGGGTGGCCCGACACTTATTTAAAAAATCTAAGAAATGAGAATCGGGGGTCTTCCTTTGTCATGGAATGGCAGAATTACCCAGAATTCTTTTTGGGCATGAGGGAGGCAATTTGAGAAGCACGAGACTGACCCTCATCAAATGGCTGTTCAAACTGGCAGCCGGAGGAAAGGTGAGTAGTAAGAAAAAGATTTCTAGCTAGATACTAAGGAGTAGCCCTGGTGTGTGCTGTTAACTTAGACTTTTGATTCCTGAACAAGTTTTTACCATAGAAAATTCGCGACAAAGTTATCCTCGTAACAAAAAACTGGCCTTTCGTAATTTCTTGTCAAAGGAATGGTATGATGTAAATAAAAAAATACTTATATTTTGTCGTAGCGACTTGTTGCCGGAAGTGTGCACACGGTGCGAAAACGCTGCTTTCGCTATTTTTTTCGCCGCGATCAGTCGCACGAATTCAAACTGGTTTGAATTCGTGCAACTGATCGCATCGACAAAGTTCTGCCGCGACATGTCGCAGCGACTTATCGTCTAGTGCGTCCAGGCCCTATTTAAGGGTTTAGGCCGGGACACGTTTGGCGATAAGTCGCTGCGATGCGTCGCTTGGACAAGTCGTGACACGGTTAATTTTGTGAAAATCATTTTGTCGCTGCGATCAGTTGCACGAATTCAAACCAATTTGAATTCAAAGCTCGAAGGATGCGTACCTGGATTTTCGTGTGCTGGTTGCCGTTGCTTTCGTTTGCTCCTCTTAGCCTGTGTACAGCTGTCCACTCTCCGAAAAAAAAAATCGGAGAGGAGCGTCTGTGATTTACCGTTGGTAATCGTGTTCCGGAATAATTTTGCATAAATTATTGAGTGATCTACGCTGGGCAAAAAAAGGATGGCTATGGACTTCTTTGGAGCTAAATTTTCAAAATGGTGGTACGTGAGGTAGATTCCAAGCCTGCATTGAAGAGCGTCTCCGATAGTTTTAAGATTTCTTGATTTTATAGCATAGAAGCACTCTTAAAAGGAAAGGATGCGTTTGCAAGTCTTCCAACTGGGTACGGCTCTGCTCTTCAGAGCAGCCTCGATCGTTGCCGATGAGCTGTTATTTTTTTCGAAATGTAAACACCTCAAATCTTTCAGGGCAACACGCTTTGTAGATTGTTCTAAATAATGGCTTGGCTGGCCCGAGCAAGCCGTTGGGATTAAATTGACTGGTAAGGGGATAGCGGGACACCGATCCAGGCGTCGAACCTCCTCATATGCCAAACCTAATGCACGATTACTTTAATTAATTTTTTGATATAACTGCGCTGATGTTTGGCTAGTAGAGAGTAGTGACACTTCACCACATGTGCTGTGTGAAGAGAAATCAGAAAAGCCTAACGATCGTTGAGAGCGTTCTCGAGAAACTGGCTGGAGCATTCTGAAACTAGGCAGCTCACAACGGTTGACTTCCAACTTGCTTTAACGCTATTTATATGAACTAAAATTCATGGTGTACATTTGCATCTCAATATGAGTATGAAAAAAAAAAAAACAGCTTAGTGAATAAATTATCAAAGTAAATATTTGGCTCTTTGTACTGAGGCGAAATGGGATAGAATGGAAATTCATCATGGATTTCATCGCCCCAGAACCTTTCTCAGAATTCTTGCTGTGCCAAGGAGAGCGGTTTTTTGAATTAGTTGTATAGAAGTGTTAGTGCCAATGCGCTTTAAGTTGCTTTCAAGCCTTTTTTGGATTTGATCCCAGTGCCCCAATGAATACTGGAAGCATCTGGGTTCAGACACTCCACATTTTCTGAATCTCTCTGGTATTTCTCTAGCTTGTCTTCTTCCTTAGCTTTACAGCTGTGTCTTCTGGGACTGCTATGTCTATTACTTGGCATGTCTGTTCTTGCTTGTTAATAATGACCAAGTCGGGTCTCCTTGCACTGATTTGGTGGTCAGTCTGGATGTTATAATCCCATAGTGGTTTGTAGTCTGGTTGATGTTCAAACCAATTGTCTACCCTATTAAATCCGCACTTCCCAGCAAGTCCCAGTGTACCACCTTTGCAACATTATCGTGCCTCCTTTTATAATACAAAAATTTGGTCTTATCAACGGAGTTGATAATGTAAATTGGCCACCGTATAGAGATTCTAGCTTTTAGAATCTCTGTACGGTGGCCAATTTACATTATCAACTCCGTTGATAAAACCAAATTTTTGTATACTACTTCCCCACCGACGCAGCACCACAGTTTCTTTAGAAACTACCCCTTCACTCCTTTTATAATCTCTTGCTGTGCAAGTTTGGAGCATCCACTCACTTATTATTATCATTATCATTATCATAATCATTATCATTATCATTGTTATTATTATTAGTATTATTAGTATTAGTATTATTATTATTATTATTATTATTATTATTATTATTATTATTATTATTATTATTAAGCAGAGCCAGTTCTCCAGGACATCACTGAAGAACAGCTCAGTAGAGGGTCCAATAGAGCACAAGACGCAAGATTGGACATTCGGGCGCGTGGGATCCACAGAGCTCGGCATTCTTTGATGTGAGGGTTTGCCACCGTAATGCCGAGTCTTACAAGGACCAGGAGCCACAGCAGATCTATCGCATCCATGAAAACGACAAGAAGCAGTTTTACTCAAGGAGAGTGTTGCATGTTGAGCATGGCTCGTTCACGCCGCTTGTATTTACAACTACTGGAGGGATGGGGAAGGAATGCATAAGATACCATAGTTGACTGGCTGAGCTGATAGCCGCCAAGAAAGGAAAACAATACTTGCAAACAATTTCCTGGATCCGAGCAAGGACATCCTTTGCGCTCCTTCGGTCGGCGCTGGTTTGCCTTCTAGGATCGCGGGTGAAGCGCCGTGTCGCTTTTGACTACAACAATTGCGATATTGAAATTGCAGCGGCCGAAGGAGCCATTAACATTGTTAAGTGTTTTTTTTAGTAGCTTTGTGTAATAGGGTTTTGGATTTGCCATTGGTCTTTCCCTTTTTTTTTAAAGATAATTTTAGATACTTTTTGCTTCCAATTCTTACTTTTAATATTTCTTGTAAAATTTTAGAAATGAAAATTGTTATTATTAGTTATTAATAAGACAGTTTTTTTAATTGTACATATTCAATTTTCAAGAACTACCCTTAGGAGTTCATTTTCTTTATGTAATCTATTTTCAGTTTTACTTGGCAACTAAAGATTATTATGTTTTACTATTATTATTATTATTATTATTATTATTATTATTATTATTATTATTATTATTATTATTAAAACTTCTTAGCAGCACGAAGTAAGATATCGCTTTGATGATCCATACGATGTTTTTGAAATTCATATTTAATCAATACATGTTTCGGATGAAACATCATCCATCGTCAGTTGACAAATGAGAAATAAACTAAAGTTGAGCAATAAATAGTGTAACAAAGTGAGATATAACATGAATAATTAAGGATGAAGGCGAGAACAGAATAAAAACACCCAAACACGAAACAAAACAGAAAAACCAAAGTGTTTAGGCTAAGAAAAGAAACTAATTAGTATGAAAGGGATAAATTAAGATGTTTGACTTGGGAATTTAAAGATGGCTGCTCCCAAAGGATATGCATGGCTTCTTTGATTTTCAATTGGAAACGTGTGGAAGCAGAGTCGAGGATTTTAAAACAGTCTTCTGAACACCGGGAGCGACAATTTTCAGAACCTCTCAAGTGCTTAAATATGTGGGAATGTTTGTCGGAGGCGAGATGTTCACGGATGCGAGTGGCGAAATGTCTATTGGTTTCACCAATATAACAGGCATTACAGCCTGCACATGAAAACTTGTAAATGACTCGCGATCGTAAACCCGCAGGGATAGGATCCTTCGCCCCAAACCAACTCCTAAGTTTTAAACGGGGTGAACACCGACTTAATTTCCAGGTCGCTGCAAAATTTGTTGACTAAATTTTGCAGCGACCTGGAAATTAAGTTGGTGTTCACCCCGTTTAAAATTAGGAGTTGGTTTGGGGCGAAGGATCCTATCCCTGCGGGTTTACGAGGCTACATAGAGATCATGAAAGAGCTTTGGGACGGCTTGGGACTATACAGCCATCTTCAATTGAAGAGCCAAAATCTTCGGGACCAAGCTTCGCGGCAAGAAAAAGTTAACAACAGTGGATGGGATGTGATCACAGCGGGGATGAATTATGATGTCGATATTAAAGATGTCACTATCCATGGAAATCAAAATATGTGATTTCAAGTTGAAGAAAGTGAAAATGCTAATTTCTGATTTACATATTTCAGGAACGGAGCAAATTGCTGTTGTGAGAAATAAATCAACATGCGATTCTTTTGAGGTGTGTAATGATGCCCCGGGTCGATTTCCAGAATATAGACACGCCTCCGATTGTTAGCTGGGGTATGAATAACGACGGGGATGACATTACAGTTAGCGTGTCTGTCATTAATTATGCGTATAATGAGATCATTTCTTGGCGTAAAAACACCTTCTTGGTCCCATATGGGAAAACAGGACGAGACTTTATCGACCAACTCACTAAGCATATTGATGATTGGAACAATGGCACCACAATGCAACATATCGCACTCAAAGCGGCAATTGTTCTCCTCGCTTTGGCGCTTCAAAAACCAGGCCAAAAATCGAAGGCGAAAGAACATCAGCAATGTCTCGAAAAACGGCTGGAGCAATGGAAAAATGGTGAGATTGAATGCTTGGTGCGTGAGGGCAGGGCGATTCAAAGGCGCTTGCAACTTGAAAATGCAAAGAGATACGATGCGCCAAATAAAGCTAAAGTATTCGCTAAGCTTCTGATGGAAGGACAAATAAACTCAGCGCTTCGTTTTTGAGTGAGGATGGTGGTAGAGGGGTGCTACCTCTAACGGATGATGTTATGACGCAACTGAACGAGAAACACCCAACAGCGAAGGAGGCTAAGCTTAGATCGCTATTGTTTGGTCCTGTGGAGGAAATTGATGGAGAAATAATTAAAGAGGCTGCCTGACGAACTGAAGGATCGGGGGAGGGGGGAGGGGGGGCTTCTGGTATTGATGGGAATGGATTTAAGAGAATTCTGGCTTTTAAATCGTTCAAGAAATCCACCTCAAATCTTTGTGATGCTCTCGCCAAACTGACAAAGAGTATGTTGACCCTGTGTCCATTAAGGCTATAACAGCAAATCGCCTGATCCGAGGGCGAGGGTGCAGTGCGACCCTTTGGGATTGGAGAGGTGATTCGGAGGATCATTGCCAAGTGTGTTATCAAGGTTACCAAGCGGAAA
>NC_090883.1:26573031-26575531 GCF_036669925.1 Montipora capricornis | reverse complement strand
GAGCTGGAAGCTGTCAGGGCAAAGTACGCCTTGCGTAAAGCGTCTTTTAAACGCGTCACGTTTAATGGGATGATCAGAGAATCGGCCAAATCTATTAACATGCCTCCCATAAGTAAAGTCATAGAGCGGTGAATTTCAAACTTTGGATCAGCAAACTTTTCAATCCAGTAGAAAGTATCTTCTTGTGTATGGTAGGTGGGATACAGTTCAAAGTCACCTTCTTTAGTATAGTTATAAAAATAGCTAAAATCAGCTGATGGAATACCATTCGTGAAATAAAACGGAATGAAATCACTTAAATATCGGAAATTCCGAAGTTGTGGGTAACCAGGGATTGAAGAAGCTGGACCACGGCTCATCATAACATCGAACATGGATTCGTTCCTTCCTTCATCAACTGGCACTTTCACTTGTCTTATCCATTTGTAAATAAGGTCCATAAGAAGTGGGCTGGTTTGTGCCAGGAGTGTATGACTGCCTTGCACAGGAACATCGGTGTTCAAATAGGCAACGCCACGTTCCTTGAAGATATAAGAATTTTCTTCCAACCACTCAACGGAACCCATGAGGCCAAATTCCTCAGCTCCAAAGCTGCAAAATTTTATAGTTCTCCGAGGCCTCCAACCCTGCTTGACTAATTTCATTAGGACTCTGCTTGTCTCCAGTAGTAAAGATGTCCCTGTCGATGCATCTGCGGCTCCATAGACCCAAGCATCGCGGTGATTTCCAAAGAATACGTAACGGTCAGGCTCTTCCCTTCCAGTAATCGTTGCAATAACATTGTAGATCGTTTTACGAGCAAGTTGATTATTGATGCTGAGCTTAATTGTCCAGTTATTTTTGGTATAGTTTTGATCACATCGGAATGTCGAGGGAAGATCTCTTCGCCACTTAAACGGCACCGCATCTCCTACAAAAGTAAGCATGGAATTAATATGTGGTCTTGCCAGTAATAAAAATTCAAGCGTGCTACAAAAGTTCATGTAAGGTTGATCCGGCCTCCCTCTTCAGTATTCCAAGGGCAACTGCTATTCAATATGGTACATTTGTCAATTTTTCTTTTGGGATAACTTCCTCCTCACAATTCCTTCAGCTTTAACTGTATTACTCTTAGCCATTTCTTCAATGTCAACAATTATAGCCGAAATGTGAGATCAGGGTGATTTACGTCTTGAATTTTTAGTCGGGCCTCAACATTAAATCTTGCATCGTTTCTAGCTTGGGCCTTCCACAAACTTTCTAATTTCTCGTGTTACTTCAGTCCAAGATGGATTTTGGCCCCAAGAATGTCACGCAATTAGGTATGACCTATTGGGGTTCTCTATAACAAATTTCGCCTTTTTAGAAGTCCTCTTTAAGTGTCAAACCAGCTTAAGTGCGTTTTCATTTTTTAGCGACCTCTAAAAATTTGAGGCCCGTTTAAACGGTGTTAACGTTTGCTTCAACATGCATTCAAAACATTGCTGAACTAAATGTTCGGTGCTTTTGAACAGGTCGTCCAACATTGTTAAAACCGTTTGAAATCGGTTTAAACTTTCATTCAGCATCGCATCGATTCAACTTTTTCTTTGTTCTCGAAAATGTTGAATGGTCTTGAAGCAGTTTGAACACCCTGTTCAACAATTGTAGAACATACGCACGCTCACATTAGACCGCAAAGGTCAATATGGCCTAGTTTAGCTGAACGAGAGACTGGTTTCTAGTTATTAGTTCCTCGCAAGCAAATTTCGCGAAAGTGTTGGTTCTTTTATCGACGCAATGTTAGGACCGTTTAAACGACCGCCGCTCAACTGTGTCTTTGCGTCCAACATTTGCCCAAAATCCATTCAACTTTTGTTGTTGCATTACAAAGCAGTTGTGGCATCACCGCCGAGGACGATTCGTGTCTCTCTCCAGGTTATCCGAGGGACAAACGAGGGACAAACGAGATCGAGGTTTTCAAGCCCTTTACGAGCGCCAAAATTCCCTTTATATCTCAAGAACGGAGAGCTTCATTACCATTTTGCTTTCTTGAAAACATGTCAAGAGACCAGCTTTCCAAAACAAGCGAGCAATTCATTTTAGCAAAGAAATAGTTGAGGTTAGGCGCACTTTTCTCTTTGAAGGCAGTTAGCCATCTAAACCCACTTATAATTATCAAAGATGTTTGTATATGTAGGAATCCATGCTGTCCAATTTAAAAATAATTGAGAGACAAAACTTCAGGGGACTGCCAAAATATGACGAGGCCGTAGGCCGGAGGTAATGATATGGTGGCAACCTCTTGATTCAAGACTGGGTTAAGTCCGCCATTATCTTATCAAAACAAGGAGCGCATGGTAAAAGGCAAGAAAACAACAGAATACAATGAGGTAATTATGATATTAAAACATTTTAACATTACCGTCTATTCGTTGAAAAAGCATACGGGCAGTTCCGTATGATATTGGTTGAATGAGTATAGGTAGAGAGTCTTTTGCATCGTTGAATGTGATCCGGCGAATTCCATCAACAGAGGGCA
>NC_090883.1:26535531-26568031 GCF_036669925.1 Montipora capricornis | reverse complement strand
TATCTTAAATTTCTTTGGAATTGAATTGTTTATAAATTTATATACCTTCCAAATGGTTTGGCATTCTGCCCTCGAAAATTTACTAAACTGATGAATCCAGTGTTTTCCTCATTGAGACAACAAGGTCATCTGCCATCTTGTTATATTGATGACTCGTTTTTAATAGGAAGCAATTATACCGAATGTGCCTCTAATGACATTGATGCAATAACATTGCTGGACAATCTCGGTTTTGTTCCTCACCCAAAAAAAAAGTCACTTTTCATACCCAAACAAATTCTAGTATTTTGGGGGTTTGTTTTGAACTCAATCCATATGACAGTGTTAGTTACTTTACACAAGGCAACAACTTGAAGAAAGTGGTAACACAACCTCTGTCATGTAAAGGATTGTTCATTCGTGAGGCGGCACAAATTATGGACCTCATCACATCTAGTTTTCCTGGGGTAATGTATGGCACTCTACATTTTCGCATTACAGCACATAAAAAATCTGAAGCCCTTAGACAAAATGCTGGAAATTTTGATGCCTTTATGAGCTTGACACCATTTGCTAGAGAGGAGCTTCAGTGGTGGGTTGACTGTAGTGGAGTCAATAAAATAGACAGATCTGGCCCCAGTTGTTCAAATGTTGGATAGCGCTATCCACCGGATAAATCACTATCCAGCGGATAAATCCTTGCAAAACCAATTGAGTTATCCAGTGGATAGTGATTTATCCGGCGGATAGCGCTATCCATCGTTTGAACAACTGAAGTTTGACCAACGCATCACCATTGTGACTGATGGGGGAGCGTAGTAAATGACCTCTACATGGGGGCTCTAGGCAGCTACAGAGAAGGAAAACCATATCAACTATCTTGAATTATTAGCAGTGTTGTTTGGCTTACAAGCTTATAAACAACTAGTATCAGGAAAACATGTCAGAGTACTGGTTGATAAAAGAACAGTTCAGGTTATAGTTAAAGAAATGGCTCACTGTTGCCTGAATTCTGGGGAAAGAAAGCATTGAGGCAGACTCTGAATCTCGAGAATCTAGGCGTAACACAGAATGGTGCCTTAACAAAACATCATTTCAGCAATCGTGTGCAAAACTTTGTTTTACCCCGAATATTTCACATCATCCAAACCCGGAAGCTTTGCTGTCAACGCTTTTCATTTGCCATGGAGTAACTACAAGTCTTATGCTTTTCCTCCATTTAGCATAATAAACTTAGTCCTTCAGACGATTCAGAAGGAACAAACAGACGGGATTGTGGCTGTACCCACTGAAGTGACCCACCCAGACATGGTGGCCAGTGGCAATGATGCTCGTCCAGGCACGAGTGGTTTTGCCGGCGACCGAGAGCGCATTATATCGAAAAACACCCACTTCACCAGGAACTATCCCTACTGATGTGACACTTATCCGGGAACATCTCCAAAACAGAGGCCCTTTTTCAAGAGTTACTAATATCATGGAAGATCAGGGACCCGAAAGCTATATGAAGGCACCTTATCAAAATGGAAGCTATACTGCAGTAAAAGGGAAGTTTATCCATTAAGGCACGGAGTGCATTATCCACTATAATTACCCTGTCAAACAACATATCTTTTGAGAACCATCCTAGTGTGTGTATATTTATGAGGGGATTCTATGGAACTAGACCAAGGCAACCGAAACACCAAGAAATTTGGGATGTTCGTACCGTCCTTGATTTTCTACAAACACTAGATCCTGTTGAAGGACTCACTCTTACTGAACTTAACTATAAAACGTACTATGCTTTTGGCTCTGATTTTAGCCCAAAGATATGCGGCAATTGGAGAGCTGCGAGATGTGGCTTCGGAGAAAAGTCCTGAACATCTCTTTGTTCGACAAAGAGAGTGATGATGAGGTACTTCGACGTGTCGGTAAGGAAAGATCAATTGTAAATATCATTAATAGGAGACAGAAAGCCTAGCTGGACTGCGTCATGGTGATCTTCTCTGTCTAGTGGTTGAGGAGAGAGTGGAGGAAGGAGGCCTCCTGGGAGACCCAGAACAGGAGCACTGGACAGAATAAGGAGAGCGGCAGCTCGTATGAATCAGTAAAGAGACGAGATATGGAGCGAAAACTGCAAGGAAGGACCTGCCGGCGGGCAGAGCACACACACAACACCACACGTTATTGTGACTAGCAGTACAAATCAGTGATACTATTGTTCTGTATTATTATTTTTTTTTTTATTGCTATGGACACCCCCGTTTTGTTATGTAGCAGTCTTCGAACACTCCAGTAAACAGTTAGTGGTTTTCACTAACGACGCAAGCACAAGTGTCTTATGCTAAATGAAAACGAACGTCCACAGAAGCATCAAAATCAACCACGACCTTCGCCATTTTGTTCAAATGCTCAGACATAGAGAATCTGGAGCGAGTGGTTGAATTGGTAAGACGTAACAAATTTTCTTGTGCTTATGCTGTGTTTCGTTTTCACAAGACATAAGCCGTACGCAAGCACACGCGCAAACACAAGAAAGGAAAAAAAAAGATTCTTATGCCTGCCCTTGTGTTTACGTTTGCGTCGAGACCGTTTTTTCACGGTAAAATGAGAGCTGTTCTGATTGCACATATGCGTCGCAAGTGAAAACAGACTTAAGGTGCCGGATAAAACGTAGAAAACCATCTTGCCTCTCATTTGCTTCGTAATAAAAAAAAAGAGCATATTGTTTCATGCTTCGTTCTATAGGAAACTTCACCGCGGTTTACAAACAATTATTTTGTTATGTAAATTTTGCCAACCACAGAACAAAAGAACCTTTGTTTCGACAAAATAGATCTCTGGTTGGCGCATAAATGACAATAGGTGACGTAACAGTGAGTATCGCTATTAGAAACTGAGTTAATTTTCCAGCAGTCCTGCACCTCACTCATTCGAATGTTGTCTTCTGTCGAGTCATGAGAAAGGATGCTTTTCAAACTCTTTTTACGTGTCCCTTCTAGCTTTTATATTTCTGGTTTTGTGCTGTGCTGCGCAATTTGACGAAACTTACGAAATACCTTAGTGAGAAGGTTGTTCGAATTCTCACGTGATAAAACGGCCATGTTGGTGCCAAAACGATTAACAAATGTCCAGCAACCTCCGCATGACAACAGAGTTAAATGCCAAAAGACTTTTTCATCAGGTGCAATCAAAGAATAGATGCACGCTTGAAGAAAGATATTCTAATGTAAGCAAATGGACAAGCGTATTTTGCTGCTAAGTGTTAAATGACATGTGATTGACATGGACTTCACAGGTCGGTGCCCAATGGGAATATCAAAATTCTGCCGGCAGCACTACTGAAGCGACCACAGCGATCTTATCAAGTCCGTCCACAAAAAGGCTTAAAAGATCATCTACCCTGATGCTCCATATGAAACCGCCCTTGGACTTGCGCAACTTGACCCCTTACATAGTCGCAGAGAAGAATCATGTAGGAAATTTATAGCAAAATGCAAAAAGAGCGGCCTTCTTATGAACATTCTTCGGCGTCCTATAATTAATGAAGACAATTATAACTTTAGATCTGGTAACCAATCTTATATGCCATCTTGTAGAACCAAAGGTTTAACATTTTTGTCACCATAAAATGTTAGGAAATATAAGGTTATGTATAAGTAGTATATTTGAACTTTCTTAATGTAATCACTTATGTAATTTATTATGAATTTTTCCTATTTATATGTATTTAGTGCTGACAATCCTGTAATTCAGTTTTTACTGCAATAATTGATTATTAAACGATTTATTGACTGATTGATTGACAATTGTATTAGGGAGTTAGTTGTTGTTACTGAAGTACAGAGGAGTTAACCGAAAGAGTGTTAGAGATGATTTCCGGTCCCTGGGAAGTTCCTCTAACAAATGATTTATGTCCTTCTGTCGATATCATGCCTCCCCTAAAACTCCTTTCTTTATCGATCGCCTGCATCTAGGGGTCTCTTAGCTGAACTAACGTGATTTGATTCCTATTATATTATCAAAAAATGTCGGCGAAGGTAATTTTCTTCGCTCTTTCAAAACCGGCTTGATAATGACAAGATATTACTGGAGCACTTACCGCCGGATAGAAGTTTTCAAAACTTCTACTCAGGACAATGCTTCCATTTATAGAGATGCTGCTATTGTCCAACTCCTCAAAGTCAACTTTATTTCCTTCGTTGATGTAAATAAGTTTTCCTGTAGCAGTGCCGTTCATTGAATAAGCAGTGTAAGGTGTGAACAGAGTCCGGTTGTTAGTTCCGGGACCACTTGTGACCTATGATAATTAAAATCAAATATTCACTTCTCAACTTGTTAGTTCAAATTCGATCATGACGTTTGTCAGGAGAGGAGAGGACCAACGTCACTTTCATTACTCATTATTCAGTGGATCGTGATTCAGTCGTGATCGTGATTGTCATTTGTTGATAATCGCGATGTGATCCTAATCGTGATGGCTATTTTTACTTGTTGTTACCATGAACGCGCGGTCTACTTTCATATCAATGGACCAATAAGGCGTGGTCTTTGAAATAACCACGCAGAATGACACGTAACCAAAAATACTCTTCAAATAATTTTCATCGGAATGGGAGTCTCTCACACCTTTTACTTTCTACCAATCACTAATACACGGTGATTACAATCTTGTAAGAAAGAAACGAGGAATTTGATTTCTGTAGAGGTGACTGCTTTGCGTATTGTCAAATCTGAGTCCCAGGCAAGATTCTAATAATCAATGGACTAACCATTTAGCTGTAAGGACGCAAGTGGAGCTTCACTGTGCTCGATATTGGACAAACGGTCCCACTGGTCTGCGGGCAAGTAGCAAAATCCTATGCGCCTGAAACCTTTTCACATATTTGGACGTCGCATGAATTTAAACGTTAGAGAACTCGTTTTAGTTGATCCATGGTTAGTTGAAACGATTTAGTTTGTGCGAATAGGGCATTAGCTGATCTTAGTATTGCCAAACAAAGTTTTCACGAGATCATCTGTTAGGCGCCCCTATTCTTTCAGATCCAGAAATTAACAGTTCAAAATGAGTGCATTTTGTAAATCCAAGTTACTAAACCGCTTAGTATTCTATGACTTGGGTACAGACTTTAACTCCTCGTTATGGTATGTTTTCCCACCATAATGTTGTATCAGTCACTCCTTTAAATTACCAATGATCAATTCTTGAATCGTGTATAAGGAAACCTTTTACATTTTTTTTTTTTTCATTCACGTATGAGTTTTCTCACAGAAGGCATTCTACTATTTAAAAGTTGGCTTCAGAGGGTAAAAGAACTTGTTAAGTCTTGTTAAAGCAATCAATTTCTAATCCTGTCAGCTTTGATAACAAGCCAGTTGTAAGACATCAAAAGCTGATAAATTCTTGGGTAGCAAAGGCGCTAATAATTCCATACAATTCTTTCGAATTTTCAAAGCATCATTGCTCAGAGGTTATGTGGTACATCACGTTCAAATTTTCAGAGAATGCTCGTTTTGCAATGCACTTTCAATATTCAGTACTCTTGGCAAAAGACGTAAGCAAAGATTTCCCTATTGCATTGGATCTCAGTGGATAAGATGTACTTTAAGTAGTAATAGTGTTCAAGGTTCAAGTTTCCCTGATCAGAAATGTCAAAACTTCCTTATTTAATCAAATCATTGGCTGTTCTTACCTCTAACTGCTGAGTTATGTTCTTCACTGTTGTTCCATTACCGTTCAATATTGATATCATGTTTGGTTTGTCTTCCATTGGATACGAAAGCAGAACTTTGTACTTTGGCATCTCAACTTCGTCGAATCCATATTCCTCCCATTTGCTTGCCAAATAATCTGCTAATCTTTGTGATCGTTGCTTGCCAGCAAGATGAATCTGCTCGCTAAAGTACCTGTAGAACGTAAATAGAATATGAACCTTCTGCATTTAAACATTGCCGAAGCAGAGATTGACCAAGATTTTAACACCACCGAGACGCTGAGAACATGCAAAACATACTCAAAGACAAAATCAGTTAGAAACGTCTTTCTATGTTTGTTTGTTTGCTTGATTGTTTGTTTGTTTGTTTGTTTGTTTACTTCTATGAGTAGGGACATGTATTCTCTGCTAAAGGGGGACACTTTTTTTACCGAATACATTTCAAAATAGGCCGCATAAAACGCCGTTTCGTCGTTGCCCGAACAGCTGGATGGCCGAGTTCAAACAAGCCCGAGCGTCCGCAAGAGTTGTATGTTGGCAGAGCCGCTAATATAATGTTGACAAGTATTACTGCGATCAACGAAGGCAAGGAATTCTCAGATATGGAAACAAGTCACAAGTCATAACCTTCGCATGGCGAGGAGATCCCGCATGGCTTCGCTGTACGACCGGTGTGCTGTGGCTCAGTTTTGCTATTAAAAAATCTTGTAAGTGTGTAGTGTTTTACGGTTTGTTCAGTCCATGTTAGTCTTGTAACAGTCATATTGTGACCTTTTTTCAGTGAATCTTCCTTCTTCATGGAAAGATTCGGAGTTACGTGCGAATTAGAGCAGACAAAATGAAAATAAAGTTCAAGTTTAAAGTATCGAGTGGACGCTACATGGAACTTTCTTATTTATTCGTTGGCCTGACGTGTAGGTTGCCAGTCCAGTGAATAGGTCAAGAAAAAATAACTGCTAGGAACAAATATAACGTTGGCATTAAATTGGACTGAACATTGTATAAAACTATTAAGTTCATAATTGTAAGACAATTCTTCGAAACAAGAAAGTCGAAATTGTGGACTGAGCCGATTGGCGATTTGAGCGGCTCAACGCTCGAATAAGCTCTAAATGGCAACTCCCTGTAGAAAAAAATACACTTTGCAGCGCGTTGGCTATCTGGCCATATTGTATCCTAAACGCGTGACAGTAGGGTGACGTGACAGTGGAATGATGTGAAAAATACTGGAAGACTGAAAATAAAGAGAATAAAGACGCGCAAGGTGTATTGTTTTCTGCGGTGAAGCTATCGAAAAGGTTGATCTTGGAAGGCATTTAAAGATTAGTCTCTTACATCGCCACCAATGAAAACCCAGGTTCTGTGCGAGATTTGTAGCCTTACCCCTCCCCCTACAACTGTTTCACAACGATACGTAACACAATCATGTGTGAATCGAATTACTAAATAAGGACATCAACGCGTGCGAGATGGATAAGTGCTGTGAGCGAAGTAAGCAAGTTATCGAGTACTGAACCGCGAGTTTTGGATTGAAACAGTGAAATTACAACGCAATGTGTGATTTCTTTTGGTGCCGGGAAAAGGAAACGCCGCGGATGCGTTGAAAAACCGGTGGAAATTGAGTGCAAAACAAGAAGGAACGTCATCGAAGAGCGGTCGTAAACATGGAGGAAAACGTAGAAGATACGGAGAGGAAATTACCTGCCGAAATCGACAAAGATATCGAGAAATTGGTAGTACTACCTTGAGCAGACGGATGAACTGATTGAGGACTTTGTGGAGATTGAGGTGACAAGTAAGCGAATGAAAGCCACCTATGACAAATTGTGATCTTGTCGCCCACGTGCAAGAGGTCAAGCTCGAGGAGTTGAAACGCAGAGAGCTATTCGTCAGTGGAAAAAGAATACGGAAGAACAGTACGTTATGTGGTTACAGCAAATGAAAATGGTTTACAGGTCATGACTCAGAGAAAGAAGGAAACCGAAGACGAAATCGAGCGAAAGAGAGCCGACGAGCAGGCGTGTGAGGGAGTTGGAGTGACAACAAGAGTTGCGTGACCAAGAACGGCGAATGTGGCGAGAGAATTCAAATGACAGAGGGTAAAATTGAGATGGAGAAGACAGCCAAAGCCAGCTTGACAAAGCTTCCTCAATTAATGTAACCCCCTTTAAAGGCAGCGCCGCCGATTTAGTCGGCGTAAATTGACAGCAGGCCGATTTGTTATGAAGAAAAGTTCGACTATTTCCTTGAATCTGTCGGGCCGAAACTGAGAGACAGGGTTGCAAACCTCAAACTGAATAACGTGGGATACAAAATGGCTTGGGATCGGCTCATGAAAGAGTATGGGCAAAATAAGGTAGCTACAGTGATGAACGCACACATGGATGAAATCATCAATTTGGCTGCAGTGAGGGGATCAAATTACAGCAAGGTTCAGGAATCCTAAAAGAAACTTAGTAAGAACAATGACGCGCTACAAACCCTTGAAGAAGGCAACAAGCTCCACGGGTTTGTTATGACGACACTTAACAAGTTACCACAAGTCAAGCCTGATCTAGTGAGCGTGGACTAGAATTGGGAAGATTGGTCAATGCAAGATCTGATAGATGCTGAACAGAAGTGGTTTAGAAGGAAAAAAGTGGAAAACAACACTGATTATCCTAGGAAAACTGAGCGGCATTGGTTCACGCAGAAAGGAGAACAGTGAACGCCATATTGCCTTTTCGAATTTCAGCAGAAAACAAGGCCACATGGGTGAAAACTGTATGGCGGTTACAATGTTGGTGAATAGGAGAAGGCTATTCATGGAGCATAGTTTGTGTTTTTTAAAACACCAATTAAAATCGTGGACGTTCAGGCCACAGAGCACAGCAATGCCGACAGCGACATTTCCAGAATTGCAAATACAGAAATCATTCGAGCATATGTGACATAACGACAGAGGGAAAGCAGGGGTCTGAACGAAGTACCGCTGACCGGTTGCACCACGTATGCAGAGGAGAAAGTGCTAACCGCTTTAATCCCCGTCAGAATTAGAGAGGAGATTCTTTGGGCCTACCTGGACACTGGCTCAGGCGTAACTTTATTTCAAGGGAAGCAGTCAAGGAGAGTACCAAATACACCTTATCCTTGGAGTAGAATCAGGAAAGAGAAAGTGTTCAAAGGAAAGCCTGGAGAGCCCCTGGTAGAAGAGACCGTGGGTCTTGGCGGAGATGATTATAGAAGTAATAGCACCTGTATATATCTCAGAGAGGTAAATGAGTGTGAGAAGGTTTACAATTTCGATGTACTAGGGATTGAGAATAGAGGAAAGGCTGATCAGCTGGATGTACTGCGTGGCTTTAAGGAGAACGTAACTAGAAGAGACGATGGAGGGATGAAGTCAGTTTCCCTTAGATTCCAGGAGCCATGTTATTAATTAAGCACAAACGAGGACTTGAGCAGGAAGCGATTGCAGAATTTAGAGAGTCGACTATCGAAGAATGAGGAGTTAAAAGAGGAATATGATGACATCATCAACTAGCAGCTGAGAGAAAGCATAGTAAAAGAAGCTCCTTTGAAGCCAAGTGCCGTAAACACGAAGGTCCAGTGCTAAGCCCAACCCATCAGCTAACATCATAAACGATTGCATGTTCACCGGTCCGAAGGTACAGCTACTGCTCTGGTAAAAAATGGCTAAGGCACGCTTGTCTGCAAACCTACGTATCGGTGACACCGAGAAGGCATTCCTTCAGATAGCTGTGAAAGAAAATAGGGATTCGTTTAGGTTTCTGTACAATGTTAAAGGAGAGAAAAACGACCTGCAATTTACGCGAGTACTCTTTGGAGTAGAAGCCAGCCTTTTGGTGTTAGGGGTCACTATGCAGTGTCACCTTAAACAGCAAGAATCGCAATTTGCAGATACATTAGCAGCACTTAAGGAGAACAAGTATGTCGACAACCTTATGTGAACGGGAGAAGAACCAGTAGCAGCTGGCGTAATTCAAGGATGAAAGCACAGCAATCTTCAAGAGTGCTCAATTTCTAGTTCATAAGAGGGAATCCAACGTTAAATCCTTTGAGAATGAGAACATGCCAGACCCCAGCAAGATCTTAGGACATGCTTGGAACAAAGAAGACGATTTTCTGGATTTTCCTACAAAGCCTTATCCGAAGATCAGCCTGTGACCAAAAGAAGTATCCTTAGCTATGCTTGGAAACCATCGACGATCCACTTGGGATAATCTCCACTATGGCCGAAGGAAAACAAATCTCTCGTGAAGCTTGTGATGAAAAGAAGGGTTGGAATGGAGAAGTCTCCACCCAATTAAGTGATCAATAGCTTCAGTGGACATTTACCAACTTAAAAATGTCCAGACACTCAGAAGTATCACTAGTTCAATGGAAGAGATGGCAGCAGTACATCTTCATCTCTTTGCAGATGCCAACAGTCACTCATATCAAGAGTGGAACTTTTCTGCTTCTATGGAAGCAAACATGGCAAAGAACTTGCACGGTGCTCTCCAAGGTTGGCCCATCAGGTGTACCATTATTTGGAAGGACAGCATGGTTGCATTATATTAGATAACCAATAGCAGAAACTACCAGTGAGATCGCAGTTACTTGGAAGTACTGTCCAACAAATTTGAACCTGACAGACAGTGGACGCAGAGGACCGACTATTGCGAGGATAGAGCGAGAAAACTGGTTGGCTGCTCCTAACTGCATGGCTCATGGATGAAAAGCAGTGACCAGAGCAGCCCAGGTTGAATTTCACTAAAGTAGCAGAGGAAGAGAGCAAGCCCAACCCAGAGAGAATCTTTCACACACAAGAGCGCAAATCAGATGAATATTTTGAGGTTCATCAGGGGCTGCAGAGCAAGAAGAGTGAAGTTGAAAAGGAGATCGGGTCCATGAGTAACCGAGAAAATCACTACTGCGAGAAACTACTGGGTGAAACGAATCCGGATAACAGACCAAGGGACTTTGCACTCACCAGGATGGAAGTTGATGGAAGATAACAGGTACATTGTATCTTCAAGTGCAAAGGGAGAATTAAAGGGAACGTACCTGCAAGGGGGATCGCTGGCTGAGAAGCTCCCCGTCCATGTACACAACCAGATAATGCGTCTTGGTGTTGCGAGTACGATGGCAAATATAAGAGAGAATTGGTGGATACCAATGCTAAGAGTAAAGGCCAAGAAAATTATTCAAAGATGCAATGCCTGCAAAGTATTCTCCACCAGACCGTATGTAACTCGACCAACAAGCGCCCTGCCTGAACACGAGACGGAAGGGAGTAGGCCATTCGAGGTCATCGGGGTGGACCACGGTGTTCACAGAGCAAGTTGGAAGGAGACTCGAAATTCAGCCCAGGAACCTGAGGAAGAGGAGGATTAAGAAGTTTAAACCGGACTGTCTATATAAGTTACATGATCTTTTGTGAAGGATATAAAAATTGATAGCCTCAATTTTTAGGGGAGTTGTGTGCGAGGTTAGGAGTCTTACCTCTCCCACTGTAGTCGTTTCACAACATTCTGCAACTCTCAAATTACCAAATAAGGACATCAACACGTGCGCGAAGTTAGCAGGTTAGCGAGTACTGTACAGCGAGTTTTGGATTAAAACAGTGAAACTACAACGCAAGGTGTGATTTCTTGGTGAACAGTTCGAGTGTTTAAACAAGTGAGGTCCATTATCAACACTCCAAAAAGACAAAACCGTAAAAACGATCTGTGTGTTATATAAGAGAATTCTTGTTTACAATTTATCTAGCTGATTACAAAAAAGGCAAGTTCGATTTGTGTGTAGTGCGAAGCCTTCAGAATACAGCAGTTATGTATTTCCTAGCTAGAGTGTTGTATTTCAACCATTGGCTGATTTTAGTGGAACGTGTGAGGTCAAGATCAACATCCTCAACCACCGAAGACGATATCACGTCCCAGTATAAATTCTAAAACCTTATTAAGATTTACATCTTAATTAATAGATATTTGCTTTTTCCATGACGTGGTTTCCTTTATTTGAAACAAATGATTGTCGTTTTACAAGATGTCAATCATGGACTTCGCCGTAAAAGCTATATCGTTTTGCTTGTTTTATCGATGAGCTCTGCTTCCTACTGTATACGGACCGTCGTCCGGTTTAAATATCGTCTTGAAAATGAGGAAAAGGGACGGCATCAAAGCAAGAGCTTTTCTCCGTTTCCATCCCTGAGTTTTCCAACCTTTGCCAGTGATTTTCTCGAAACCTTGTCGTGATACGGGGAGTTTTCCACGATAAGGACCATAACCTGCCTACATCTCGAATTTTGAGGTTTATTTTTTTATGTACAGAGAAGGACCTCTTTTATTTGTCTAGCAGGCTGGCAAAACACTAAGACATGTTTTTGTTCATTCTTTGAGAGCTGTCGCAACGTTGCGTAATGTCACTTATCACGTCTGCGTTCATGTTATTTATCATTGAAATTGCTCAAAATCGACCCCCAGCACATTGCCATCTGGATATGGTGCTGTACCCCGATATCAATGACACTGATCGTGTGGTGCCTGCCAAAACGACCGAGTCTTAAATGAGCTTTTGGCCCGAACTCGTCGCTACGTCCTTTGAAATTCACTTACCAGTACTGTTTCAGAGACTATTACAGTGGGGCCAGTGTACTGTATGTGTTAAACATTAACTGGCTTGTCTGTCGCGGTTGTGTTGTTTGGAAACACGACAACGCCAACATTCAAACGTCAAGTGGACTCATGTGAGAACTGAACTTGATTTATTGCTACCCGATAAGCATATATTTTCATAGTACACCACTTGTAAACCGTTCTTAAGAATAACATGTGGGGAGTTTCTATCCCATATCTCGAAGCTCTGCATTTGTACGCTTTATTTTCAATGGCTGCAGTACCTTACCAGTTGTATAATTAGTGTTGCTGACGTGAAGATTATGTTACGTTACTCCGCTGAAGAAGCCTTTACAAATATTTTCCGTGTGTTCAGTTTTTATACCTGCAAAGATTCCAAACCACAAAAGTAGAGAACAACAAAACGAGAAGCTTAGGAACGTGATTTGAAAGAAGATAGATCATGCTGCCACGTCTTTTCATTTACTTTGTTTCGGTTTTCAAAGTTGTGTACATAATTAACAGGATGCACGCATGACAAAGACAAGCGACCAACAATGTAAACATTTCAAACTAGGATGTCAGAAATGTGCAGGCATAACAAGCACTTGTACTGTTTCCACGAAATCTCTATGCTTTTATTTTCAATAATCTCAACGTTGCTATGTGCCCAGTTGCCATGGAAGAAAAAAATCCATTAAATCAGCAATAAAAGCCAGAACCCATGTTTATCCAAAGGGCAAATTAATTTCAACACATTTCATAATAATTACATTTTGTGCGGTTTTTGTACAACTTAAGCTGCGTTCTGTTGGGCGTGAAAGCAATCACCCAATTTAATTGACTGACTGCATGGTATCTGACAGTTCTCATTTCCTTGTTTTCTACTTCTCTATTTCAAAGTAGAAAATGTTTTTTTTTTAAACCAAACACCATCGAAATTTCAGTCATTTGTGTTATTAAGGAAGTTTGTTAAACCCGAGTGTTTAAACACAAGAAGTGGTCAAACGCAAGATTCTCCTTAAATTCAGCAAATTGGGAACCGCTAACAAAGAACCGACAGAAAAAACCAGCGAGATTACTTCATTGATATTTCACTTTTGATTTACAGAATCAATAACAGGTTGCTCCTTTGCGATTTTAATAGCTTGGTTATCCTTTCGTAATGATGCGGAAAAAAATCAGTGTTTCTAAGAAATTTGCCTCTCATGAAGACTTCAGTAAGATGACAATGATAAAACAAAAAACGGGTATAATCCTTTAAATTACTTAAAGAAGCCGGCTCTATGCGATTTCATCGGGGAAATCAGTGATTATGACGAAAAGTCTCTGGATCCCAGTTGTGATTGTCTCCAAAGACAGTTCAGAGAGTTCAAAATAACCGGATAATATTTCCCTTTAGAAATAGGTGTGCGTGTGTGAACCGCGAACTTCGGTTGCATATCTTGTCGTATTAGCCATAAACCAAACAAAATGTACCCAAAATGTGGCAATTACTGCATACCTCAAGTTATTTCGAAGTTCTTCTACGCTTACTTCCTTCTCGAATTGGCTGAAGATTTTTTTGACATCGTCAAAGTTTGGCTGACGGTCGTTTGTTTGACTTCTATTTGCATTCGAGTTGCAGTGTCCGCAGATGTCATCACTGTTGTTGCCCTTTACAAAGTAACCGAGTAAAAAGCCTCCACCCACGGCTAGCATCACACATAGGACCACAACAGCAATCAGTCGCTTGCTGAAGCGAGATGACGTGAATTGAATAGATGACACTGAGGAAGCAAGTCGCAGTTTCGAGCTTGTCAACTCCATTTTCTGGAAATCCAGAGCAAACCAGTTTTCGTGGCACAGGAGCTTTGAAATGGCAATCGCGCGGTTGCGTTCTCGGATATAAAGGCGTGTGCCTCGTCAATCCGCTTGACACCACGAACGTCATAGCAAAGACAACATCACTTGAGACTGTCAGTTATAAGAACTTAACAAGTTTAAAGTGGTACCACAAAGTTGAAAAAAGAATACTTTCCAATCCTCTATTTATCATGAAGGCTAAACCGCTTAGGAGAAATTCATGTTTCCTCAGAGACTGTGGGCCAAACACCCAAAAAATATGGGTTGCTAAGTGAATTAAAATGTCCTAATGTCTGAAGCACCGAATGAGGAGGATGAAGAAATGTTGGCCCTACTCAGTTAATTCGAGATCCAAACATCCAAACTTATACATGTTGACGAAAGAGGAAGGAAATTTATTCGCTCCTTCACTTAAAAGGCCGACAGTTATCAGTGGTAAACGGGTTTTTTATTTTATTTATTTGGCATACAATGATTAGAAACGTAAGAAGCAAAAACACATCATCTGTTGATTGATAAAACCATCAAGAAAATACAAGAGATAATTTTGGTTTAACAGAAATGCACTTTCACATCTTGCGTTGAAAGGAAAACGAGTGTATCTTAGTGTGTAATGAAAGTATATCTACACGAGGAAAAGCTGTTGGGTAAAAGAAACCACAAATGCAAACAACACGCCAAACAAGATAATGGCGTCAATGGGATTATAAATGCAGGCACAGAGATGGGAAACATATATGTATCAAACTAATCGGCAAAGAGAGTTCTCAAATAGAAGCATCGTAGGAGAGGAACGGCTAAGAGTCCTCCCCTCCCTTGTTTCCGTCTTATTTTTGGTCACTTTTGGAGCTTTTTGATTTTACACCAAGGCGTTTTCAACGGATCGCTTTAAAAGAGACCACAAATGTTTATCAAAAAGCTTCAAAATACAATGAAAATGATTTTACACCAACTGACTCAGGCAAAAGACCGACTCCTAAATTCGACGCTCCGTGCACTCGACAAATTCAACTTCTCCGTTTTCATCATTACACTCTACTGGTTCATTTTCACAATGAAAGTATGGAGAATATACCGCCGCCAAAATCGTGCAAGGCGCATTCTGACTTTTGTGTCTCCCGAAGGTTACGGATTAACAGGATAAACCGTCATCGAAAAGGGATTTTCAAAAATAACTGTACAGATGTACTGAAATCATAGTAAGTGTATGTGTTATATTCCTGACAGGCAGTGGTCGTACGAAGAAAACGTCAAACAGAGAGAACACCAACGACCGCCTTAACGACAGGAACGTGGTCAACTTAAACATTTCACGGCCTGAAAAGTTTTGCTCTGCAGCTTGACCAATGAAAGGTAACAACAGATGTTTGTGATAGGCCTTTCAATTTTGCCAGAAGTATGACCCCCAACCAATCTTTTTTTTTTTTTTTTCTAGAAGGAATTTTGATTATCGTTTTTCAATCAAAACGTTGAGAGGCAGTTAAAAGTGCAGTTGCTTTTGCATGAGAATCTGTTTACTCGGTTGTTTGAATAAACAACTTTGATTACGATTTGGACGTGATTCAAGTTAAATCGCGTGACCACCAAAGTAGACACCAAAGGATATTTTATTGAGGTGGCACGGTTATGGCATGATAGATGATTAATCTTAGGAAGGAAAAAGGGCGTTTGTAATTACGAACGGAAGAGCAAAAGCCGTGATCGGCAATTCGCAAAACGCTCCGCAAATAAATACAAAAGAGGCATTTCAATATTTCAGCGAATATTTTTTAGGTATATCACACTTTCCTTGTCAAATTTGTGAATATTTACGTTTACTCTGTTAAGTTTCAAGGCTGGCCCCAAACAAAGACGTATTTTGTTTTTATTATGCCGCGATCTGAGCTACGCTCGTCAGACTCCCACTGACTCCACTCGACTCCATTTATTTTGCCTTTTCCTGTCAAAATAGTTTCTTCTTAAGTACTTCAGCAATATACATAATATCATGAAGAGTAAATAAAAATCCACTGAACTACAGGCTAAATTATAATATTTAGATGAGATTTATCAGCTTGCTTCCGTTATCTGATAAAGAGTCTATACTTGCTAGATCACATCGTTTTCCTGTGATATTTTGACTAAAGAAGGAAAACTCGTGTAAAGCGTAAAAAAAAGGATTTTCCTCCTCAAGTTTCTCAATACACTTTCTAGAGGAACATTTTCCTAATTCGTAGGACATTTATCCACCAAAATTCCCTCTTGAACTTCCTTCGGAGAAGGAGTAAAGGTCGCTATTGTATAAAGTGTCTTTACTTCAATCGGCTCCATGAAAGATTAACAGTCATGACAACGCAAGGTTTTTATTAACAATTTGATCCACAACAGAGCAAAAACAAAATTTTCTTGACAACCACGGAGCAATTCAGTGCTTGTTGACCCTTCGAAGGTTATCATAGCGTCTGTAACCAAAGCAAAACGTCATTACTTTTAAGCGAGTGCTGGTGTTACTGTTAAGCCCTGTAATATAACCAGGTTTCTTAGGGACACCAAAACAAAGCTCTAGTTCAGTCAAAGCGTTAATCTTCCAGCTCTTTGCTTGAGTGCGAGAAAGCTTGCCATTCACGGAAGAGTGCTTTGGAAAAAGCGAGCAGAGCTAAAGCCCGTCTCCTATACGGTCACATTAATTCTTACTTATCGGTCTCTTTATGGAGAGTGTTAAGCACCTTTTACGCCCGCTAACGGTGACGCAGAAACAGTAAGTATGAAACAAGGTTAATTTAACCTCCAATAATAATAATAATAATAATAATAATAATAATAATAATGATAACTTTATTTCAGTGTCAATCTTCTAGCTAGCCTGTAATAGGCTTACTAATCGGGGACACTATCCTACATAAAAAATACAATAATCTTTCGAATTTACAATAACAAAGTCTTTAGGCTACGATGGCTACATACAATAACAAAGAACATACCTAGAAATATAAAAATCCTTAAGGATTTTATCCCATTATAAATTTATATTTAGCAAGTGCATGTGGGACAATTACCATTACAAAAGTCGTTCTCCACCAGGCTAGCCAGATTTCTTTTTCTAATATTGGCCATGAAGGCCGTTAACGTCTGTCTCTCTTTGTCTCCTGGGCCAAGTTTGGAACAAAGTCGTGGTCCAAAGAACGTCAATGAATGTTTCCCATGCCTGACACTGTTGAATCGTGGGATATAGAAATCAGAATTTCTCAGATGGTAATTAGATGGTGTTTCGCTGAATAAGTCCAGAATATTCTTAGGGAGTAACTTATGCTTGACCTTGAACATAAATATTGCTATATCTTGAAGACGCCTATTATATAAAGAAGTCAGATTAGCACGTTTTAATAAGTTGTTGTGTGACAAATTCCAATTACAGAAAACCGCCCTGAGACCTCTTTCGTTCACGCTTTTCAGTTTCTTTCTATCCGACGGCTTACAAAAATGCCAGACTAGGCGGCTGCAATATGTAAGCTGAGGTAAAATCGCTTTCTTGTAAATCTGAAGTTTAGCTTCGGTAGGGATCAGTTTCCTGAGCCTCATTAAAACACCAATCAGCCTACTTGCTTTTTTACAGTTAGCTGAAATATGTTCTGAGAAATGCAGATCCTTATCTACAGTGACACCTAATAATTTAAGTCCCTCAGTGATGTTAATGAGATGGCCATTTATGTCTAACATCAGCTGAGATGGCTTGTGTTTACTTCCGATAATCATGGCTTGATATTTGTTCAAGTTGCCAACCAAATGGTTTTCATTTACCACGCCGACATTCGCGAGTTCCCCTTCATACTTGATCCTCTCCATAAGGACATTTATGTTACTATGAGCATAATAAAGTTGGTGGTCGCCAGCATACATTGAAAGACTAGATGAACGGTCCACGTAGCCAAGATCATTTTGGCAAATGTTCCATAATAACGATCCCAAATTGGAACCCTGGGGACAGCCCATATTGATTGGTTTCCTGTCGCTGACCACAGCTCCTAGTATAGTCCTTCCTTTGCGGTCCATGAAAAGGAACGCATTAATGTTAGCGATTCGTTAGAGAAGCCGTATGCCTGAAGTTTAGCCAACAATAGAGTTGGATGCATTGTGTCGAAGGCTTTACTCATATCTGTCGATAAAACGCCTACGGTTTTTCCTGTGTCAACAGCTTGTTTCCAGTCTTCAACTAGACGAACCAGAGTTGACTCACAGCTGTACAGCCCACGATAGGCCGACACAAAGGGATCAAATATCGGTTCAAAGAACTTCGACATTTGTTTACTCAAAAGCTGTTCAAATATCTTGTCGACCACTGTCAAAATAGTAATAGGTCTATAATTACAATTACTTTTCTCCAGAGGGTCCTCTTTTTTGAACACTGGGATCCACTCGCCCTTCTTCCATGAACTCGGCCAATACTTCTCCAAAATACATTGATTAAAATTTCATTAAGTGGACCTACCAGCTCCTTAACCTGCGATCAGGCTCTATTTTAGTTTCGCGTAAAATAGAGCCTGACCGGCAAATTCCTCTTCCAAATTCCTTCCGCCCACTTTTTTGATTGATTGACATCTCCTTCATCGGCCAATCAAATTTACTTCCATTACACCAATACACGCGTGGACGGCAGATTCACGCTATTTTGTTTTGACCAGAGTTAATTACCCTGGGAGGAATATATTAAACGAATTCGAAAGTTACCGTTGGCTTTAATTTGAGAAAAACACATTTAAAGCATGGGGAATGTTTTCGACGACTATATGAGGCAAAGGCCGGTGTAATTCTCCCTCCGAACTTCACTGAATATGCAATCTTTTAAGCTTGACATCTTAATTTGTAATTGAGATGACCTAGCATTTTGTCGTTGGACGGTTTGGCAATATGTTCTTAAAGAAAAAAAAGAGAAATACATTATTCCTTTAACGTGTTTGCCCATGAAGGTTTCTTTGGTGATTTTTTCGGGTAATATCTTCAGTTGCAGTGTATTTCTAGAATTGCGCGCAGTAAAATCATGATAAGTTTGGCTTTTAATTTTTTGATGGAGTACGAACAGCGAACAGTAAGATGGACTCGCAAAGTTTCTTTTGTTGTTGTACAATTGATCTCTCTGGAAACATGCCATTTTAGTTTCTGGAGTGCGAGTTTTAAGTTAAATCAATTGGAAATATCATGAAGTGTGCAAACAAACCGTGTCATGTACAGTAAAGAAATAAAGCTGTTTGATACACAGATATTCAAAACATGCATTCGTGTAACTTGCGATTTTATCAGCATCTCCTCCTGTTGATATATATGTCCCTTTTGAGTCCCTTGTCTCATCCAGGAAACCAATATGCATCGGCTTTCATTTCCATTTGAAAGAACCAGCTATTTAGCTTTCAAAACATCCGGGAAGTTTGTGCCAAAGTACTTTCAACCCCATGGCCACAGAGCGCGACAACGGAATCGCTAAGTCCACTCGTTCCAGAGATTCAAACCCGATTCTGGACAAGTTATGAGACTGTTTCAGATGGCATGTCTCCATTTATACAAAGAAAATCAAGTTGCACCGTCCACGGCATTGTAAGAACAAAAGGGAGCAGATTTTTTCGTACACTTATGGCGATTAGTCTCGAGGACTTCGCGAGAGCTCCGCGCAATCACGATGGCATTTTCACTTCCGGCGTTTCAACAGCCAATCAGATCACGAGTTTGGTCGGACAAAATTTGGCCGACCGTCTGGAATTATTGAGAGACTTTTGGTCAGGCCCAATTTTAGCGAGCGACGACATAAGAGAACATATGGGCGAAGCTAAAAATGGGCCTGATCGCAGGTTACCAGCTCCTCTGCCGCTATTTTCAAAACCTGTGGTGGGATCATGTCGAAGCCAACGGCTTTGTTAGGATTTAAGTTGTTTAAGCTTAGAAGAGTCTTCTGTACTGATATCTTTCTGAAGGAAAACAAATTAGAATCCCATCCACCTTTTTTATTATTATTATTATTTTTTAATATTTAATCAACTACTTTCATACTTACACTTACTTTTACTTACTTACAATGACTTAACAGAAAACAGTTGCGCAATTACTGTCTTTTTTATAAGTTACAAATCGTAAGTATCGATATTAAATTATTTTAACGACATTTACATTTGCATACATACATAAATAAAACATAAATATATAATAGCAAAAACGCTAACTAACAACATCAAAATCAAAATTAAAGTTAAAATAGGGGGAAGAAGGAAGTTAAGGAGAAAAATTTTCTGGCCATTTATTATAAAAGTTTAATAGATCATGATTTTTTGAGGCAATATAATTTTCTGTTTGGTAGTTAATTTTAATTTTTTGTTTAAAACCCTCAATGTATGGGTGTATACACTTTCTTCTGCAATCCCAGATATATAACTTACCCATTAATATTAATTGTTAACGTAAAAAAGTATTTTTCAAAATGTGTCCAAAATATATTCGAGAAAGAGCAATAAAAAAAGAGGTGGTCCAATGTTTCTGATTTATTGTCACAGAAGGTACATTTGTCATGCTCACCATAACCAATTTTAAATAATTTCTTGTTTGTATACAGAATCGAATTTAAAATTTTATATTGAAAGGCTTTCACATAAGGTTCATAAACAATTTTGTGGGGAAGGGCGGAAGCAAGTTTCAACTCCCCCTCAGTCAAATTAAAGCTTTCCTACTCACTATCAATGAATAGTAATCTTTTGATTTCTTTTTTGAAATATCAAAAATAGCATTTTTGCATTTAAAATAAGGCAGGCGCCTATCAAGACTATACTCGGCTGATTTTTGGTTGGATGGTATAGAGTGTCTAAGACAAGTCCATGTAAGAAAATTCGGCCTTTTTTTTTTCCTTTATTAGTTCAAAGGAATCAATGTTGTTTAGATTGAACAACAAATCATTTGACAGTGCAGATTCCGGAGTGTAGTAAGTTTTTGAAAAAACAGGCTTTCCATTAATTCTAATATCTTTATTATTCCAAATTATATAGAAAGCCAATATTTCTCTTCAAAGAAGAGATCTCGGAATTCTGACAACCAAATTAAGAGTTCTTTATAAAAAGTTGAGATTGTTGGAAGGTCCTTTATCGCATAATTGCACTCAAAGATTAAAAGATCTCCAAGTTTTTTTAGGACATGTATTAAATAAAACTTCCATGTACTGTCATTGTTATCAAATATTCTTTTCAACCAAGCCAGTCTTAAGGCCTTAATCATACTTTCAATGTCTATCATTCTTATACCACTTTCGTCGAGAGTGTTTATGGCTGAAAGCCTTGCCACCTTATCTTTCCCTTTCCATAAAAAGGTAAAAATTTTGTGGTTCACTTGTTTTATAATCCTTAATGGAGTTGGTAGTAATGAGGACACGTAGATTAATTTGGGGATAAGTAGAGTTTTAATTATAGTAACTTTTCCATAAATAGATAGCCCTCTACAAGACCAAATATATTGTTAGTTTTTTCATATTATCAAGTCTGTGTTGGAATTTTTTTTCATAAAGTAGTGGTTGGTCGTATGTAAAGAAAACCCCTAGAGCTTTGATGGGTTCACTCCCATCTAATGCTTATAGCAAAAACACTTGGGTGTCTGCTGCATTCTTCAGGGGTAACTTTTATTTGCGTGAACGATGATTTTCAACAGACCTGTCTCCTGTAGTGGCGAAATAGTTTGCAAATTCCTCAGCTACCAGTGTTTGATCTTGCACCGGTGTCCCATGAATGTTCAATGTGATTTCTGTTTTATCTTTCTGCTTTTTATTGCTGAGGAGGGGCATAAAGGTCTTGTAAAATTTGCTGGGGTTACATTTTGATTCGCTTGATGTTTGCCGCCAATAATCTCGAATGGCTGTCCTCCTCAGGCGAGTGGCTTTGTTACGCCATTTTTTCATCGATTCTAAATTCAACTCCTTGGTCTTGTTTTTCTTGTATTTCTTTGCATTCCTACGTTTCATCCTAATTGCCGCTTTCCATTCAGTTGTCATAAACGGAACGTCTTTCTCGCGAACCCTCATGGATTTAATTGGCAAAAGTTTATCGATGACGTTATTCAGAGCTTCACTCCAATTGGAATATTTCTCTTCTGCAGATGCCAATTCGTTATTTAGCAGCCATTCACAATCTCTTAGACCTTTTTTAAAATTTTCCGTGTCTAAGGACTTAGTGCTTCTGAAAGTGATTATCTTAGCAGTATGGCGTTTGACCTTCTCGGTAAGAAAGCCATAAACCATGTGGTGATCACTCAGCCCCAGTTCGACTGCCCCAGAGCATGAAAATAAATCCGCCAATTTCAAGGAAGACATTGTCTAAGCTCTTTTCAGTAGTGGAAAAGGCATGGTCCGAGGCTTTTATGATTTAAACTGAACAGGCTTTTGGGTTATTTTCCGGTTTTTTTTTTTTTCTCTTTCCCTCTCTCTTTCTCCTGAAAATACGTTTTAAAAGCGGTTTTTAAGAAATACCGGATCGTACTTTTACAAATAGCATTTCGAACGAGACCACCTGCTTGTGTTTTGCAAGAGTCCCGAGCGAAACTTTTTGACAAAAGCGACACTTATAGCATCGCAATTACGTCAGGTCGAAGTTTGCGTTTTACCAAAGATGTTGTTTCTGACGAGTGAGGTAGCGAATAAGGCTGAAACAACTATTTTGTCGGAACGAGATACTGACAAGGGCACGGGTTCCAGGCCGGGGCATCATGGGCAACGATGTAGGGGTATATAAGACCTGGTATAACACGTGGTTGTCATCTAGGCTTCCGAACCAACCGCGTTCTTTAGTTTCGTTTGATTTTTTCCCTTCGCCGTTCGTAATGTCGGTCATCAAAGACGAAGTGTCCGACCTAATTAAAGCCAACAACGATCAGTTAATGGCCTCCTTTAAGGAGCTACTCAAGGACACTGTAGGTCAGATGAAGCATGCTAACGAAACTTCGTCAGAACAGCAAATGAAAGAGATCAAGGAATTGAAATTTCAAGAACCACACAAGTTTAAAAGAAAAGCCAACGAAGACCAGTATAAGTTCAATCTTAAACTTGTGGAGACCTTCGACAGCGCCAAGTCCGTCGCCGAGAAGTCCAACCTTGAGAAAGGGAAGTCCGACCTCGAAGAAGATATCTACCAATCCGGTTTTTAGGGCTTTGATCAGGACGCTCTTCTAGACAGCGACGGTCCCATTCGGGGGTTAGCTGACAGATTGAAGACGACAGTACTGTCCTCAAAGGCCAACAGTACGTCCTTGCTGTACTACCGTGCTTACCGCAAGTGGAAGCAATTCGCCATTACGTTTGACGGGAGTGCTTTCCCTGCTAAACCTTTTCATGTTGCATTGTACTTGCAACACCTTATTGAGCAATCCCATTCCTCTAGTGTAATTAATTCTGCCTTTTAGAGATTTAAAATTCCTTAAGATTTTAGATATTTATTCTTTGCACTTAGGTAAACTTATGTATTCTTATAATAATAACTTACTTCCTCCCTCTTTTAGCATTTTTTTTTTACGTACGAATCAGGTTCATACCTTTAATACTCGTGGTTCTAACCGATTTTATATCCCATTTTGCCGTACTAATATAAGGAAATTTTCCATTATTTACCAAGGCCCAGTCTGCTTCAATATGTTCTGTTCTGTCATTCGAAATGCTCGTTTATTATATTCTTTTCAATTTAAGATTAAAAACTCTCTTTTGTCATGTTAATCTGATTCTGATGTCTTCCCCTTTCTTGTTCTTGTTACAGGCATAAAATAAGGAAAACATCGTGTTATGTTTAATGGTAATTTAATTAAGCGGTCTATGTAGTCCAGTAATCCATGTAAGCTCTTTCGGTTTTGCATTCTTTTATGTAACGAGAGGGTCCAGGTCCTGTAAGCCCCATGGTTTCTTCTGGGCTCACTTGCCATGTGATAATTTCTTTTTGTGCTGTACTTGAACTGAACTGAACTGAAAACAAAAAAGGGATATCATCCTTTAAATTACTTAAGAAGCCGGATCTATGCGATTTCATCGTGGAAATCAGTGATTATTACCGAAAATATCTGGATCTCAGTTGTAATTGTCTACAGTGACAACTCATAGAGTTCAAAATGGCGGAATAATATTTCCCTTTAGAAATAGGTGTGCGTGTGTGAACCGCGAACTTCGGTTGCATATCTTGTCGTATTAGCCATAAACCAAACAAAATGTACCCAAAATGTGGCAATTACTGCATACCTCAAGTTATTTCGAAGTTCTTCTACGCTTACTTCCTTCTCGAATTGGCTGAAGATTTTTTTGACATCGTCCAAGTTTGGCTGAGGGTCGTTTGTTTGACTTGTATTTGCATTCGAGTTGCAGTGTCCGCAGATGTCATCACTGTTGTTGCCCTTTACAAAGTAACCGAGTAAAAAGCCTCCACCCACGGCTAGCATCACACATAGGACCACAACAGCAATCAGTCGCTTGCTGAAGCGAGATGACTTGAATTCAATAGATAACACTGAGGAGGCAAGTCGCAGTTTTGAGCTTGTCAACTCCATTTTCTGGAAATCCCGAGCAAACCTGTTTTCGTGGCACAGGAGGTTTGAAATGGCAATCGCGCGGTTGCGCTCTCGGGTAAAAAGCCGTATGCCTGGTCAATCCTCTTGAAACCACGAACGTCATAGCAAAGACAACATCACTTGAGACTGTCGGCATTTATAAGAACCAAGTTCAATGTGGTACCACAAAGTTGAAAATAGAATACTTTCCAATCCTCTATTTATCATAAAGGATAAACCGCTTGAGGGAAATAGCCGGAGACTGTGGGCCAAACAGCCCCAAAAATATGGCTTTCTAAGTGAAGTAAAATTTCCTGATGTCTGAAGGACCGAATGAGGAGGATGAAGAAATGTTGAACCCTACTCAGTTAATTCGAGATCCAAACTTACACATATTGACGAAAGGGGAGGAAAATTCATTCACTCCTTCATTTGGCTCAGATGGCTAGTGCGGCTTTCGGAGCGAGAGGTCCCCGGTTCGATCCTCGGTGACTTCAACGTCTGTTCCGACTTCCCTGTGATCCGTGCAGCTATAGCTTTAAATCCCCTTAAAACGGAACACTGACAGAGGGAGGGGGGTAAAGGGCGCACCGTCGGCTTCCATTGATACCAGCCTCGTAGCTGAAGGAACTACCGACGTTAACTAAAGTGACTTTAGCTTTACCTTTATTTAAAACTGACCAATAGTCATCAGTGGTAAACGCGATTTATTTTATTTATTTAACATACTACAAAGAAATTGCGATTTTGAGACGGCAATACCACATTATATTGACGGCTAGTTGGGAGAAAATATATTCCGTATTGGGCGGAGTCGCGAAGCGACTGAGCCCAATACGGAATATACTGTAAACTAATCAACCCGCGCCAGATCGAAATTTCAATTCTTTCTACCTGCGAAACGTATTTGTTCGCGTACGTCAGCAACCCAATTCAGTGCAACGACGTCAATTTCAACATTAAAACCAATCACAGGCCGCAAAAGTGAGACGGCAATACCACGAAATATTGACGGCTCGCGCATAGGCAAAACTATAAGAAGATCGCGATACAGTAAATAAAAACCATATTGATAAAAACATCAAGAAAATACAAGGGACAATTTTGGTTTTTAACAGAAATTCACAATCAAATCTTGAGTGGAAAGGAAACTATGTATATCTTAGTTTGTGATGAAAGTATATCTACACCAGGAAAAGGTGCCCTTAATTCCAAACAAGATAATTATAGCGTTAATGGTATTATAAATGCAGGCACAGAGATACGAAACACATATGTATGAAAGTAATCGGCAATTTACTTTAGTAACCGTCTTGGCGCACGAAAAATTATGGCATTTGACCAACCTTCCAAGAGGTTAAGAGAGCGGTTCTTAAATAAAAGCATCCAAGGCGAACTCGCAGACTTTCTTTCGCGAATTCAGACTTTGCTTTCAACTCTGGTCTTATAGAACACCACCAGTTCGCTTACTCTAAATTTTCTTCAACAGCTGTTGCCCTACTTAAGATAGCAGACCCGTGGAAAAGAGCAATTGATAATGGTCTCAAGTCTATTAGTGTTTTTCTCGACCTGAGAAAGGCATTTGACGTCATTAAACATGAAGTCTTACTAATCAAGCTGGAATCCTACGGCGTCAAAGAGTCCGAACTTCGGTGGTTCAACAGTTACCTTTCTGAGAGATTACAGTATGTCCTCTACAAGGACGCTAAGTTAGATCCCATGCGTCTTTCTTTTAGCGCCCCGCAGGGATCAGTTTTAGGACCATATTAACAACATATCGAAGGCATGTCATACGTCCACTCTCTCGTTATACGCAGACGATACTGAGATGCATTCCAGCTCGAAGAATATTGATTTAGCTGAATACAGTTTCAACAAGGCCCTCAAGAGCGTCAGACACTGGTTTTGTAGGAATGGCCTCACTTGTAATACAAACTTGAAAGTCGGAAGCCATGATTATTGCGTCCCACAAACCGCTCAAAATCAACCGGGATATTAATATTCAGTTTTTACGGAGACTCAATATCAAAACAGCAGAGACATTTTAAGTATTTTGGCCTGGTGGTAGACGAATCATTCTCATGGAACAATCATGTGTCATATCATTGCCTCGAGAGTTTATCCTGAAACTTTTAAATAGAATTTCATGATTCATCTTTTCTTAGCCCTGCTATTTAATTGAAAACTTATAAAATGACAATTTTACCTATTTTAGATTATTTCTGCATCGTATGGGGTTTTGCAGCAAGAAGAACTCCGATCTTCTTGAAAGATTGCAAAGCATATGCGAATAATTTTGCAAACAAATCACTTAACGTACACACAGTCAATGAGGGAGAGACCGGCTTGGCCTGTTAACATTATTCATTGAAAAGGCGCCGTTATTTACGTCTCCAACTAGTACATAAAATGTAAATGGTTATCACTGTCCCAGACAACTTCAAGGGTATTTTGCATTGAGATCAGAACTTCGCCGTAAAGCCCTCAGAGATAGTAGGGAACTGTATCTTCCAAGATACAAAACAGCTATGGGCCAGTCAACATTCGAGTATGCCGCTGCAAATGAATGGAATGACCTCCCCAAAGAACTGCGTGCTTGTGAAACGCTGAGAATTTTTAAAATTAATTTTTTTAAATTTTTAATAGAATCAGATAAAGCACAACACAAATGTAGTGTATAAGGACTAAGGCAAAAGGTCAACTCCTAAAATCAACCCTCCGTGCACTCGACAAATTCAACGTCTACGCCTTTTGATCATTACACTCTATTAGTTCATTTTTACAGTAAAAGTGTGGACAACATACCGACCGGCAAGATCGTGAAAGGCACGTTCTGACTCTTGTCTCTCGACGGTTGGGGATAAACAGGGTCAACGATCGAAAAGAGAGGTTCGAAAATAACTGTACAGATGTACTTAAATCATAGTAAGCGGCATGTGTTATATTGCTGACTAATTAAGGTGAAAACATAGGCACTGGTCGTACGAGGAAAACCTCACGAGAATTTGTCTACTCGGTTGTTTGAATAAACAACTTTGATTACGATTTTGACGTGATTTAAATCGCATGACCACCGTGAAAGTAGACACCAAAGGACATTTTATTGAGGTGGAATGTTAGTTGATGGTAGTTGAATTAATCCTAGTACGAACGGAAGAGCAAAAGCCGTGATCGGCAGAGTCCATTTTCAAATTTGCAAAACGCTCCGCAAATAACTACAAAAGAGGCATTTCAATATTTTTAAGCGAATATTTTTGTGGTCTATCACACTCTCCTGGTCAAATTTGTGACTATTTACGTTTACTGTTAAGTTCAAGGTTGGCCCCGAACAAAGACGCATTTTGTTTTTATTATGCCGCGATCTGAACTATGTTCCTCAGACTCCCCACATTCTACTCGACTCAATTTATTTTGCCTTTTCGTGTCAAAAACGTTTCTTCTTGAGGACGGTGCCTACTAATTCAAAGGTATTTTTGCGCGTTTTACTGAATATACGTGGAAAATTAAAGCTGATCTTAGCAAGTGTTATTGAAATCCAAGAAGAAAAACCACACATTTTTCGAAGACAATTAATCAACAATATTTGTAAAAAGCTCTAAAATACGAAGCTACGTATGGCGTTCTTTTCCAAATCGAAGCTTAATTATCTATGAAAAATGCATGGTTACCCCCAATTTTCTTTTTGCATGCCAAGATCACTTGCTAAGTTCTACTTAAACAGCGCAAAAATATCTCTGCATCAAGCACCACCCACAGGAAATCCGAGTATCTTCGGATGCACAGAACATGTAACAATACTAGGCACCGCCCTTAAATACTTCAGCAATATACATGATATCATGAAGTGTGAATAAAAGTCCACTGAACTACAGGCTAAATTCTAAAATTTAGACGACATTTATCAGCTTGCTTCCGTTTTCCGCCGAAAATTGCTGGATCACGTCGGTGGAGACTGAAGAAGGAAAACTCGTGTAAAGCGTCAAAAAATGGATTTTCCTTCTCAAATTTCTCAATACACTTTCTAGAGGAAATTTTCCTAATCTGTAGGTCATTTATCCACCAATATTTCCCTCTTGAACTTCCTTGGGAGAAGGAGTAAAGGTTGCTATTGTATAAAGTGTCTTTACTCTTTACTTCAATAGGCTCCATGAAAGATTAACGCAGTCATGACAACGCAAGGTCTTTATTAACAATTAACCTACAACAGAGCAAAAACAAAATTTTCTAGACAACCACGGAGCAATTCAGTGCTTGTTGACCCTTCGAAGGTTATCATAGCGTCTGTAACCAAGGCAAAACGTCATTACTTTTTAGCGGGTGCTGGTGCTAGTTACTGTTCAGTAAGCCCTGTAATTTAACCAGGTTCCTAAGGGACGCTAAAACAAAGCTCTGTACTTCAGTCAAAGCGTTCAATCTTTCAGCTCTTGGCTTGAGTGCGACGAAGCTTACCATTCAGGGCAGAGTGAATTGCAAAAAGCGAGCAGAGCTAAAGCCGGTCTCCTATACGTTCAAATTAATTTACTTATCGACCTATTTAAGGATAGTGTTAAGCACCTTTTACGTTCGCTAACGGTGACGCAGAAATAGTAAGTATGCAACAAGGTTAACTTATAACCTCCAATTTCAAGGAAGACATGATCTAAGCTCTTTTCAGCTGTGGAAATGGCATGGTCCGAAGCTGAACAGGCTTTTGGGTTCGGAAGATCTAAATAACAATTGTTATTCCGAATATGCCCTGCTAATTAGATACTATTATGTTCGCTTTAATTTGTTCTTTTGTTTCGTGGGCATTAATTATTTCGGATCCAGTAAATGAAAGACCAGCCGACGTTTCCGTCGACCTCGCTTCCGTATATCTCTAAGTCACTAACGTGCGAGAATATCGGAATGCTGGAAGCGAGCCACAAAGTCATGGTTACGTTCGTTGAAGGGCTAAGGGTTTACTCCGACAGCATTCGAGAAATGCCGAACGTATTTGATATAAACACTTTGGTGTTTAGTGTGAGTAATTAATCAAATAACAATAGTCTATTGCTCTGTGAAGCATTTGTTTTCTCCTGATAACAAGGTTGGCCGTAATGTGCACTGATATTGTAACCTCTGGAACAATTTGACTGATTATCACGAAAGGAAGTGTCGTTGCGTGGTGTGAACGGGAGCCACAGACATATATAAAATATCAAAATCTTTTCCATGGAGCACTCAACGAAAGTGAATTACCTGTCGTGTGTAACGGGACAGAATCTTGACTTTAAAATACTCGAAAACTAGACATCCCTGATCTCATTGAATTAAAAGCCACTTACTCGGATTTAGCGGAGATTCTCGCGCACTGAGAGAGAATTGTGACATCAGAAAATTGAAGGTAAAAGGACGGAATGTTAGTGATTCGTAAAAATACCATTCCGTTTGGCGGTGAATTATTGATTTCTATTTGAAACTACTCGAATAATTGAAGACAAAGATATTCAGGGAACGACAGCACTGTCGGATCCACAGGTAACCCAAGAGCGATTCTTCTGCCCGTGCCTCAGTGATTAGACTCGACGATTTTAGGAACTTCGTCGTAAAGTTGGATGATGTGGTATATTTCTCAAGGGTTAGAGGGCTTGTATATAAACGTATACCTTATTATCTACTAGCGGAAACGGGCTTTGAGAAAGTCTAAGTAGAGCCAAACCTCTTTGTTGTTATGAAAATCTCATCGCAAACAACTAGCTTTGTTATCAGGCCATTTTTACCTCAATCAAAATTAAATTTGCGTTCTCCTCAGTCGAACGTAATTATGCTCAACAAAATATCGCGTTCTGATTGGAATGACGAATGCATAAATAGAGTATAGATTGAGGTATGGAGTGCAATACAGACAGTTGCTATGGAAACCGGAGCAAAGGAGTGATTTTGTTGAGTGTGTAACAAATAAAAAAATGAACTTGCTCGTGTCTTTCGTGATTTATGGTCACTCGTAGTGTTTTTAAGGTTCTCAAATTGCTCTCGCCTTCCGCTCATACAACTTTGAGAACTTTCAAATCATCACTCGTGTCAATAAATCACGAAATGCACTCGCATTCATACGATTTCCCATTCCTATAACATACTCAACAGAATATCGCGTTTCTGATTGGTCAATGACAATGTAAAAATAGTTTATAGAGTACTTAAAACCTGTGTCGTGCTTAGCGTGCGGTATTCTGATTGGTCAATGTTGAAAACGAAGGATTCGCTTCTTCAGTTAAACTAACATTGCAAACAAAGTCAAAGCAACTCGGTTGTAAATGTAGACAAAGAAAGTCAAAATGCCCAAGCGAACAAAGGGTTTGGATTGTTGAGAACGACGCTGAGTTTTTTCTTACGTGGTGGCCTTGGTAATACCGTCCAACACAACAATCGCAGGCCGGAACTGGAAACTAAGGAATGTAACGACAGTTTCTCAAATTGGCAGGCTTGCCCGTTTTGAGAACCTTAAAAAAATATCGCTCGATTGTGCCAATGAATCGCGAGATGCACCTGCATATACATATTGTGGTGTCATTTAGCCCTGTGGTAAAAATGAATAGCGCCGGGTCGGAATTTAAACGCGGTGATTTACACACACCAGGTGTTTTGAAAAGAAAATAATCTTCGCACTTATGTGGACAATTTAATTGCCTCTTATTACAAACCCGAAAAATTCAGGTGGCGTGACCCATTCAGGTTAATCCCTTTAAACCACTATTACTTAAAGACAATATAGTCACATTGTGGCGCACACGGCAAATCGGATGTGATGTTAAATGACCGGATATAAGCCACTTTCAAAACAAGCACGTAATGGCCAAGAATAGCCTTCCTCTAGGACTATTTTGTTTTCATTTGTCACCACGGAGAACAAAGAACGTTGTAAGTGCATATCATATATAGTTTTAATAACTGATTAATGCCCAAACCATAGACACTGGCTATACGAACTTGACAACCTCACACGGAGAACCCATGACCACATCATACCTGGATTCAACAGAATCTCAAACATAGGAGTTTCAGTTGTTGTAAACCTTGAAGCCGATTTTCGCTTGAAACTCACAAGGCAAGAAAACGAAGGGCGTACAATTCGATTTTAATTATGCCCATTCTCGTTTACTTGCCAGACCTTTACGCTATCAACTTTCGAGTCACTCCCAGGGGTTTTGGGAAAAAGAGAACATCGCTAATTTGAACTGGGGAACAGAATAACAATGACAAAATATCATAGGGAAAAGGGAACATAAAAACCATAGGGATCAAAAAGCTGAGATCAAGCTCAAGTTGGAAGTAATTTTGGGAACAGGGGAACGGTACACAAGCAAATTTTTAAAGGGAACAAGGCCACCATAACCCCCCCCCCCCCCCCCACACCTGAGAGGGACTCACTTCTCACGCGGCCTATGCGTTTGGCCTTTTATTTTCGTGTGGACCACCAACTGTGCCAATCCATTCTTTTTCTAGAAAGTGTTTATTTTTGATTACGTAAAACGTTAAGAGTTTACCGTTGTATCAAAATTTGTTCTCTCCGTGTTTTGAATAAACTAGTTTGCTTATTTTATCGTGATTAACATCGCGTGACCACCAAAGTAGATACCAGCAACGTAATTTTAACCTTAGCGAGGAAAGGAACGTTTGCAATGCGGAGCGGAATGACAAAGGCTGTCCGTAAATACTCCATTTTGAAATTCCCCAAAAACTGCTGAATAAAAAAAAACAAGAAAAGCATTTCAATATTTAAGCGACGACCCATGTATATCACACTTTAGTTCCCTCGCAGCTTTGTGAATATTCACTTTACTTTGCTTATATAATAGGCTACAAACAAAAGCGCCAATTTAAATTTAGGCATCGCGGTGATGG
>NC_090883.1:26519260-26526760 GCF_036669925.1 Montipora capricornis | reverse complement strand
GCCGTACTAATATAAGGAAATTTTCCATTATTTACCAAGGCCCAGTCTGCTTCAATAAGTTCTGTTCTGACATTCGAAATGCTCTTTCATTATATTCTTTTCAATTTAAGATTAAAAACTCTCTTTTGTCATGTTAATCTGATTCTGATGTCTTCCCCTTTCTTGTTCTTGTTACAGGCATAAAATAAGGAAAACATCGTGTTATGTTTAATGGTAATTTAATTAAGCGGTCTATGTAGTCCAGTAATCCATGTAAGCTCTTTCGGTTTTGTAAGTTATCCCTGTAAGCTCTTTCGGTTTTGCATTCTTTTATGTAACGAGAGGGTCCAGGTCCTGTAAGCCCCATGGTTTCTTCTGGGCTCACTTGCCATGTGATAATTTCTTTTTGTGCTGTACTTGAACTGAACTGAACTGAAAACAAAAAAGGGATATCATCCTTTAAATTACTTAAGAAGCCGGATCTATGCGATTTCATCGTGGAAATCAGTGATTATTACCGAAAATATCTGGATCTCAGTTGTAATTGTCTACAGTGACAACTCATAGAGTTCAAAATGGCGGAATAATATTTCCCTTTAGAAATAGGTGTGCGTGTGTGAACCGCGAACTTCGGTTGCATATCTTGTCGTATTAGCCATAAACCAAACAAAATGTACCCAAAATGTGGCAATTACTGCATACCTCAAGTTATTTCGAAGTTCTTCTACGCTTACTTCCTTCTCGAATTGGCTGAAGATTTTTTTGACATCGTCCAAGTTTGGCTGAGGGTCGTTTGTTTGACTTGTATTTGCATTCGAGTTGCAGTGTCCGCAGATGTCATCACTGTTGTTGCCCTTTACAAAGTAACCTAGTAAAAAGCCTCCACCCACGGCTAGCATCACACATAGGACCACAACAGCAATCAGTCGCTTGCTGAAGCGAGATGACTTGAATTCAATAGATAACACTGAGGAGGCAAGTCGCAGTTTTGAGCTTGTCAACTCCATTTTCTGGAAATCCCGAGCAAACCTGTTTTCGTGGCACAGGAGGTTTGAAATGGCAATCGCGCGGTTGCGCTCTCGGGTAAAAAGCCGTATGCCTGGTCAATCCTCTTGAAACCACGAACGTCATAGCAAAGACAACATCACTTGAGACTGTCGGCATTTATAAGAACCAAGTTCAATGTGGTACCACAAAGTTGAAAATAGAATACTTTCCAATCCTCTATTTATCATAAAGGATAAACCGCTTGAGGGAAATAGCCGGAGACTGTGGGCCAAACAGCCCCAAAAATATGGCTTTCTAAGTGAAGTAAAATTTCCTGATGTCTGAAGGACCGAATGAGGAGGATGAAGAAATGTTGAACCCTACTCAGTTAATTCGAGATCCAAACTTATACATATTGACGAAAGGGGAGGAAAATTCATTCACTCCTTCATTTGGCTCAGATGGCTAGTGCGGCTTTCGGAGCGAGAGGTCCCCGGTTCGATCCTCGGTGACTTCAACGTCTGTTCCGACTTCCCTGTGATCCGTGCAGCTATAGCTTTAAATCCCCTTAAAACGGAACACTGACAGAGGGAGGGGGGTAAAGGGCGCACCGTCGGCTTCCATTGATACCAGCCTCGTAGCTGAAGGAACTACCGACGTTAACTAAAGTGACTTTAGCTTTACCTTTATTTAAAACTGACCAATAGTCATCAGTGGTAAACGCGATTTATTTTATTTATTTAACATACTACAAAGAAATTGCGATTTTGAGACGGCAATACCACATTATATTGACGGCTAGTTGGGAGAAAATATATTCCGTATTGGGCGGAGTCGCGAAGCGACTGAGCCCAATACGGAATATACTGTAAACTAATCAACCCGCGCCAGATCGAAATTTCAATTCTTTCTACCTGCGAAACGTATTTGTTCGCGTACGTCAGCAACCCAATTCAGTGCAACGACGTCAATTTCAACATTAAAACCACTCACAGGCCGCAAAAGTGAGACGGCAATACCACGAAATATTGACGGCTCGCGCATAGGCAAAACTATAAGAAGATCGCGATACAGTAAATAAAAACCATATTGATAAAAACATCAAGAAAATACAAGGGACAATTTTGGTTTTTAACAGAAATTCACAATCAAATCTTGAGTGGAAAGGAAACTATGTATATCTTAGTTTGTGATGAAAGTATATCTACACCAGGAAAAGCTGCCCTTAATTCCAAACAAGATAATTATAGCGTTGATGGTATTATAAATGCAGGCACAGAGATACGAAACACATATGTATGAAAGTAATCGGCAATTTACTTTAGTAACCGTCTTGGCGCACGAAAAATTATGGCATTTGACCAACCTTCCAAGAGGTTAAGAGAGCGGTTCTTAAATAAAAGCATCCAAGGCGAACTCGCAGACTTTCTTTCGCGAATTCAGACTTTGCTTTCAACTCTGGTCTTATAGAACACCACCAGTTCGCTTACTCTAAATTTTCTTCAACAGCTGTTGCCCTACTTAAGATAGCAGACCCGTGGAAAAGAGCAATTGATAATGGTCTCAAGTCTATTAGTGTTTTTCTTGACCTGAGAAAGGCATTTGACGTCATTAAACATGAAGTCTTACTAATCAAGCTGGAATCCTACGGCGTCAAAGAGTCCGAACTTCGGTGGTTCAACAGTTACCTTTCTGAGAGATTACAGTATGTCCTCTACAAGGACGCTAAGTTAGATCCCATGCGTCTTTCTTTTAGCGCCCCGCAGGGATCAGTTTTAGGACCATATTAACAACATATCGAAGGCATGTCATACGTCCACTCTCTCGTTATACGCAGACGATACTGAGATGCATTCCAGCTCGAAGAATATTGATTTAGCTGAATACAGTTTCAACAAGGCCCTCAAGAGCGTCAGACACTGGTTTTGTAGGAATGGCCTCACTTGTAATACAAACTTGAAAGTCGGAAGCCATGATTATTGCGTCCCACAAACCGCTCAAAATCAACCGGGATATTAATATTCAGTTTTTACGGAGACTCAATATCAAAACAGCAGAGACATTTTAAGTATTTTGGCCTGGTGGTAGACGAATCATTCTCATGGAACAATCATGTGTCATATCATTGCCTCGATAGTTTATCCTGAAACTTTTAAATAGAATTTCATGATTCATCTTTTCTTAGCCCTGCTATTTAATTGAAAACTTATAAAATGACAATTTTACCTATTTTAGATTATTTCTGCATCGTATGGGGTTTTTGCAGCAAGAAGAACTCCGATCTTCTTGAAAGATTGCAAAGCATATGCGAATAATTTTGCAAACAAATCACTTAACGTACACACAGTCAATGAGGGAGAGACCGGCTTGGCCTGTTAACATTATTCATTGAAAAGGCGCCGTTATTTACGTCTCCAACTAGTACATAAAATGTAAATGGTTATCACTGTCCCAGACAACTTCAAGGGTATTTTGCATTGAGATCAGAACTTCGCCGTAAAGCCCTCAGAGATAGTAGGGAACTGTATCTTCCAAGATACAAAACAGCTATGGGCCAGTCAACATTCGAGTATGCCGCTGCAAATGAATGGAATGACCTCCCCAAAGAACTGCGTGCTTGTGAAACGCTGAGAATTTTTAAAATTAATTTTTTTAAATTTTTAATAGAATCAGATAAAGCACAACACAAATGTAGTGTATAAGGACTAAGGCAAAAGGTCAACTCCTAAAATCAACCCTCCGTGCACTCGACAAATTCAACGTCTACGCCTTTTGATCATTACACTCTATTAGTTCATTTTTACAGTAAAAGTGTGGACAACATACCGACCGGCAAGATCGTGAAAGGCACGTTCTGACTCTTGTCTCTCGACGGTTGGGGATAAACAGGGTCAACGATCGAAAAGAGAGGTTCGAAAATAACTGTACAGATGTACTTAAATCATAGTAAGCGGCATGTGTTATATTGCTGACTAATTAAGGTGAAAACATAGGCACTGGTCGTACGAGGAAACCTCACGAGAATTTATCTACTCGGTTGTTTGAATTAACAACTTTGATTACGATTTTGACGTGATTTAAATCGCATGACCACCGTGAAAGTAGACACCAAAGGACATTTTATTGAGGTGGAATGTTAGTTGATGGTAGTTGAATTAATCCTAGTACGAACGGAAGAGCCAAAGCCGTGATCGGCAGAGTCCATTTTCAAATTTGCAAAACGCTCCGCAAATAACTACAAAAGAGGCATTTCAATATTTTTAAGCGAATATTTTTGTGGTCTGTCACACTCTCCTGGTCAAATTTGTGACTATTTACGTTTACTGTTAAGTTCAAGGTTGGCCCCGAACAAAGACGCATTTTGTTTTTATTATGCCGCGATCTGAACTATGTTCCTCAGACTCCCCACATTCTACTCGACTCAATTTATTTTGCCTTTTCGTGTCAAAAACGTTTCTTCTTGAGGACGGTGCCTACTAATTCAAAGGTATTTTTGCGCGTTTTACTGAATATACGTGGAAAATTAAAGCTGATCTTAACAAGTGTTATTGAAATCCAAAACGAAAATTGGGAGTAACCACGCATTTTTCGAAGATAATTAATCAACAATATTTGTAAAAAGCTTTAAAATGCAAAGCTACGTAAGGCGTTCTTTTCCAAATCGAAGCTTAATTATCTATGAAAAATGCGTGGTTACCCCCAATTTTCTTTTTGCATGCCAAGATCACTTGCTAAGTTCTACTTAAACAGCGCAAAAATATCTCTGCATCAAGCACCACCCACAGGAAATCCGAGTATCTTCGGATGCACAGAACATGTAACAATACTAGGCACCGCCCTTAAATACTTCAGCAATATACATGATATCATGAAGTGTGAATAAAAGTCCACTGAACTACAGGCTAAATTCTAAAATTTAGACGACATTTATCAGCTTGCTTCCGTTTTCCGCCGAAAATTGCTGGATCACGTCGGTGGAGACTGAAGAAGGAAAACTCGTGTAAAGCGTCAAAAAATGGATTTTCCTTCTCAAATTTCTCAATACACTTTCTAGAGGAAATTTTCCTAATCTGTAGGTCATTTATCCACCAATATTTCCCTCTTGAACTTCCTTGGGAGAAGGAGTAAAGGTTGCTATTGTATAAAGTGTCTTTACTCTTTACTTCAATAGGCTGCATGAAAGATTAACGCAGTCATGACAACGCAAGGTCTTTATTAACAATTAACCTACAACAGAGCAAAAACAAAATTTTCTAGACAACCACGGAGCAATTCAGTGCTTGTTGACCCTTCGAAGGTTATCATAGCGTCTGTAACCAAGGCAAAACGTCATTACTTTTTAGCGGGTGCTGGTGCTAGTTACTGTTCAGTAAGCCCTGTAATTTAACCAGGTTCCTAAGGGACGCTAAAACAAAGCTCTGTACTTCAGTCAAAGCGTTCAATCTTTCAGCTCTTGGCTTGAGTGCGACGAAGCTTACCATTCAGGGCAGAGTGAATTGCAAAAAGCGAGCAGAGCTAAAGCCGGTCTCCTATACGTTCAAATTAATTTACTTATCGACCTATTTAAGGATAGTGTTAAGCACCTTTTACGTTCGCTAACGGTGACGCAGAAATAGTAAGTATGCAACAAGGTTAACTTATAACCTCCAATTTCAAGGAAGACATGATCTAAGCTCTTTTCAGCTGTGGAAATGGCATGGTCCGAAGCTGAACAGGCTTTTGGGTTCGGAAGATCTAAATAACAATTGTTATTCCGAATATGCCCTGCTAATTAGATACTATTATGTTCGCTTTAATTTGTTCTTTTGTTTCGTGGGCATTAATTATTTCGGATCCAGTAAATGAAAGACCAGCCGACGTTTCCGTCGACCTCGCTTCCGTATATCTCTAAGTCACTAACGTGCGAGAATATCGGAATGCTGGAAAGCGAGCCACAAGTCATGGTTACGTTCGTTGAAGGGCTAAGGGTTTACTCCGACAGCATTCGAGAAATGCCGAACGTATTTGATATAAACACTTTGGTGTTTAGTGTGAGTAATTAATCAAATAACAATAGTCTATTGCTCTGTGAAGCATTTGTTTTCTCCTGATAACAAGGTTGGCCGTAATGTGCACTGATATTGTAACCTCTGGAACAATTTGACTGATTATCACGAAAGGAAGTGTCGTTGCGTGGTGTGAACGGGAGCCACAGACATATATAAAATATCAAAATCTTTTCCATGGAGCACTCAACGAAAGTGAATTTACCTGTCGTTTGTAACGGGACAGAATCTTGACTTTAAAATACTCGAAAACTAGACATTCCTGATCTCATTGAATTAAAAGCCACTTACTCGGATTTAGCGGAGATTCTCGCGCACTCAGAGAGAATTGTGACATCAGAAAATTGAAGGTAAAAGGACGGAATGTTAGTGATTCGTAAAAAATACCATTCCGTTTGGCGGTGAATTATTGATTTCTATTTGAAACTACTCGAATAATTGAAGACAAGATATTCAGGGAACGACAGCACTGTCGGATCCACAGGTAACCCAAGAGCGATTCTTCTGCCCGTGCCTCAGTGATTAGACTCGACGATTTTAGGAACTTCGTCGTAAAGTTGGATGATGTGGTATATTTCTCAAGGGTTAGAGGGCTTGTATATAAACGTATACCTTATTATCTACTAGCGGAAACGGGCTTTGAGAAAGTCTAAGTAGAGCCAAACCTCTTTGTTTTTATGAAAAGTCTCATCGCAAACAACTAGCTTTGTTATCAGGCCATTTTTACCTCAATCAAAATTAAAATTGCGTTCTCCTCAGTCGAACGTAATTATGCTCAACAAAATATCGCGTTTCTGATTGGAATGACGAATGCATAAATAGAGTATAGATTGAGGTTATGGAGTGCAATACTGAAGTTGCTATGGAAACCGGAGCAAAGGAGTGATTTTGTTGAGTGTGTAACAAATAAAAAAATGAACTTGCTCGTGTCTTTCGTGATTTATGGTCACTCGTAGTGTTTTTAAGGTTCTCAAATTGCTCTCGCCTTCCGCTCATACAACTTTGAGAACTTTCAAATCATCACTCGTGTCAATAAATCACGAAATGCACTCGCATTCATACGATTTCCCATTCCTATAACATACTCAACAGAATATCGCGTTTCTGATTGGTCAATGACAATGTAAAAATAGTTTATAGAGTACTTAAAAACTGTGTCGTGCTTAGCGTGCGTATCGTATTTCTGATTGGTCAATGTTGAAAACGAAGGATTCGCTTCTTCAGTTAAACTAACATTGGCAAACAAAGTCAAAGCACTCGGTGTAAATGTAGACAAAGAAAGTCAAAATGCCCAAGCGAACAAAGGGTTTGGATTGTTGAGAACGACGCTGAGTTTTTCTTACGTGGTGGCCTTGGTAATACCGTCCAACACAACAATCGCAGGCCGGAAAAGGAAACTAAGGAATGTAACGACAGTTCTCAAATTGCAGGCTTGCCCGTTTTGAGAACCTTAAAAAAATATCGCTCGATTGTGCCAATGAATCGCGAG
>NC_090883.1:26499260-26506760 GCF_036669925.1 Montipora capricornis | reverse complement strand
ATGTAATAACCTCTATGTGTCATTTCACCATTAGAGATGATTAGTTTAAAAATCTGGTAGAAGTCACTGCCCTGGCGTGCCAAAGGTTTACTTTCGGTATCATTCAATTACTTAGCGCTGGGTACTAATTTGGAAAACTGTACAGATATCATATCAAATTGACACATAGAGCGGTTCTCAAATGAGTGTCGTAAAACCAATACCAAAGTAATTACTTTGGTTAATCAAAAAGGACGGAGGCAATCCAATAAACCAATCAAATCTCGAAGTAATTACACGCAGCCGACACAAAGCGCGGGAAATGATGTGCAGGCGTGAGCCATGATTGGTTTTGGTTTCAATTCTGATTGGTTGAAAAATTGAACCAATCACTGAAAGAAGTAATGCAAAACCAAAACAATTCGCTCATTACTTTTGACACTCAATTCAAAAGCCGCTCTAATAAATTTTGAGGAGATGGGAAAACAGGATCACCCGGAGAAAAACCTCTTGGAGCAGGGGCCCGTTTCTCAAAAGTCCCGAAACCGTTTCGGGCCCAAAAAGCCATTTGTAAACCTGCCAACCATTTGTTCAGGAAACTCGATCTTTCAATATGTTTTCAAGGTAACAAACAGCAAAATAACTGTGAAGTTTGACGACTTAAATCCTCTCCGTTCTTGAGATACAGAGGAAATTGTTACACGCGTTACGTGTCGTTTTCTCAACGACAATGGAGGCAGAGAAGAGAGACCCTGGGAACGTGGTTGGCGCCAGCCTGGTCCCGAACTTTCTCATTTATTTTATTTTATTTTTTTGTTTGTTATGAAAATGGCACAACTCCAGCTGTTTCTGTCGCTAGACTGATGCAAAACTCTAAGAACCATCTGACTTCTGCCTTTATTTAGGAAACGCTACACGCGATACTTATAATGAAAAACATGAAGAATGTTATTTCATCAATCGAACTGATCTAAAATATGTTTAACAATAAAATTATAAGCCACTGGCGACTAAAAGTACGAAAGATCGAAGTGATTCTCTCACTTACCTGCTACTATGATCAGAAATTTCACTTCCCTTTTTCCTTCAGATTTTAAAAGCGTGTTTGTTTGACACCTGACTGGCAAGGCTGTTTTCGTTGAGTGCAAGTTTAGGATTTTACGGTCCACCATTATTCACATTCAAGACTGACCGATTGGACCTCAGAGGGTTGTATCGAGGATAAGATGACGTCAAAGACTCCCTGGCTTAAAATGGCAGCGTGTAAACGCAGCTTATTATACATGCAAAACACGGGTTTGAAAGTCTGAAACTTTGGAACTCCCGTGGTGCATATTAATGTAGACGCGTGCACACACATTGAGTTTTTAAACTAGTGAGTCTTTGACGTCATCTTATCCTCGATCCAGCTCTCTCGAGATTTTAAAGCTAGTAATGGCGGACCATTAATAAGAAAAATTTCAGTCTAAAATAAATTGGTGTCTTTTTGAAATGAGGACCTAAAACGTCGGTCACTTAGTGTTCAGTTAACATAGTTTTGAAATACAAAGAAAAAGTAAAATTGACTTTTGGTCATAGTAGCACCTTAAGCAATTGTCTCTTACAAAAACCTAAAGAATTCAGGCAGCTTCAACAGCATACGAACCTATGACCACTGAGATGCCGGTGCAATGTGCTCTGCCAACTGAGCCATGAAGCCACTCAGTTGGGAGCAGGCCAATTTATTGGGCTCAAGTGTTTCCGTTTTTTCAGGTGTATATGAGAGAATTATCCAGATCTTTCGTATCTTTCGGGGTGCAGGGACCGGGCAGTGGTGAGAGCACTCGCTTCCCACCAATGTGGCCCGGGTTTTCGATTTCCAGATCCGGCGTCATATGTTGGCTCTCTACTCTGCACAGGGATTTATTTTCCCCGGGTACTCCGGTTTTCCCCTGGCCTCTCCTCAAAAACCAAATTTTGATTTAATTTGCGTTAATTTGTTACTTTCAATGTCCCCCAATTAATGCTCCAGCGCTAGAAGATTAGAAACTTAAATAAAGTTCCTTTCCTTTTTTTTCGTACATAACCCGCACTTCAAATATCCATTTCTTTCATTGTATAAATGTAATAGTCATTATATTTATTTCTGATGGTAAATATTTCAGCCTTAAATCACCCTATATTCTGATCTTTTCGGAAACTTCAAGACTTGAAATTTTATCCTTTGAAATGTCTCCAATTTCATTTTTTGGCTGGAAAATGTAATGTAAGCGGGTTTTATTTTACAACCATCAGGGAAAATGGGACCATATGTAACGCCAAAAATCACGCAACATTTCACAGTGATCAGGAGTAACTCTTGTGATAATTTTTAAATTAGAGAAAACAAGCATAATTTTCCAACAAAGCGTTGATCGAGCATACTTAGGGGAGTTTTTCATTTTTACATTATTCGGTAGCGCTGGGACTGGGCACTATGGGAAGTATTTCTTTCCCATTCGCTTTTTTCACCAATCCCATAATCCCAGTTCATTTGGGGGAAGGGGTATTTGGATTAAAACAATGGATATTCAGTTCACTTAAGCATGATTGCTACAGTCCCAAGAGTAAAAAACTTGTATTGTTTTTATGTTAATACCCCTCCCCCAAACGTATTGCATTATGGGAGGGGGCGCGGTGGCCTCATGGTTAGTGCGTTCGACTCCGGATCGAGTGGTCCGGGTTCGGGTCCTGGCCGGGGACATTGTATTGTGTTCTTGGGCAAGACACTTTATTCTCACGGTGCCTCTCTCCACCCAGGTGTATTAATGGGTACCGGCGAATTTAATGCTAGCGTTGGGGGTAGCCCTGCTTTGGACTAGCATCCCATCCAGGGGGAAGAAGAAATACTCCAGTCGCTGCATGCTACGGGCTACAGGCTCGTAAGCAGACTTTAATTTTTTTTTTATAGTGAACATAGTCAATTTTTCCTAGTTACTAGACTACTACCCCCTTCTTAAGTGACAGCCAAAACCAGTTTGCTTCAATTTCAAAGGAGCGGTCTAACTTTAATAGAAGGAAAATATAAAAAAACGCGGAAAGAACGAGGAGAAGAACGTCAGCTTGCAAGAGCGAACACGTATGTTTGCCAGTGAACATTTGTGTATTAGAGCAGGAAATCTGTTCTGCAATGTTTGCTACGAAAGAAGAGCATCTTACTGAGCCGCTTCAAATCAAGGCAGTTATCAGTAAGTCTGAGAGCAGAATAAGCTGATTTACGACTCGGTCTTGCTTAATAAATTGAAGACAATCATTTGATGATCTAGTTCTCCACCATCTCCTTTAAGTCGACTATGGGTTCTTTCCCTCACGTTTAATTCTTCTCGCGAAACCGTAGAAAGGCAGGGGAATAGTACAACGACACAATACTTTGGTGGCGTATGTTTATCAAGTATACCAGCTACTTCCGAGTTACTCAATTTTATCAACATCGGAGAAGAACCTGATAAAAGAGAAGACCGTTCGCTCTCCAGTTGGCTCAAGCCGCCTATTCTACCATCGCCAGTCACTAATGGTAAATTCTAATGGTATCGAAACCCCTGGTTAATAGGTCTTCGTAGCTTTCCCAGCACAACGACTTTCAACTCTTTATGGCCGGACGCTCCTACTAAAGCCAGTCTAATCTTGAAAAGTCTTGGAAGTCACAAGATGTTTGGACTTTAAAATTATCCTCTTATTTACAAATTAAAGGCTTAAGGATATCAGCTGCAGACAAGAGTGCTTCTTCGACCAGAGAGAGTTGTATCTTGACTTCGCTGAATTCGTTGGTTTTCACTGCATTCTGCATTGCTCTTGTAACTCCGGGAAACCAGAGCCCGTAATAATTCCTGGAGAAAACATGCTTATACATTGGGTCACTGACGTTGAGGTAAGGAGTAATAAACGCTTTTTCTACCTGGACAAGTTGATCGTTTATGGCCCGTAGAATGAGCTCGCTTCCATTTCCATTTAATTCTTCTTTGGTGGCTTGAAAAAGATTGCTGGCATTTGTAAACTCTCGGATAGCACTTTTAACATGCTGGGTTTGAATATTGTTGTTGGCATTCAGAAGCTCTTTCTCGAGAAATTCAAACGAAGCACTTACTGCTTTTGCATAACGAACCACATCATACGGCAAGACAAGCGCTTCGCTGAAATCCAGAAGCAATCCGCCGACCAATTTTGTCATGGTGGCGTGGTATTCAAACTTCGGATCGATGAATGTTTCCATCCAATAAAAGCTATCTTCTTGGGTGTGGTAAACTGGATACAATCTGTATTGATCATCATGTCCATGAAAATAAGAGAAGTCTACAGAGGGTATCCCAATACTCATGTAAAATGGTAAATAGTCGCTGAAATACATATAGGGAATGGTTCCAGGCTCACCTTTGTTCCTCCTTGAAGGAAATCTGCTCTTCATTGTATCGTAGACGCTAGACTTACTTGGATCCTTCACCTTCTTAGCTCTACAAAAAACAGCGTTCTCTATCATTGGGCAAGTCTGTGCAATCACAACGTAGTTTACACCAACAGCTACATCAGTATTCAAGTAAACCACTGCTCGGTTAGACAACAGCTTTGCGTTTTCTTGAACCCATTCAACTGAACCGATCAAGCCGAACTCTTCAGCACCCCAGCTGCAGAACTTGACCGTCCGTCGCGGTCGCCAGCCGTCACTTTTACGCTTTCCAAGGATCCGGGATATTTCCATCAAAGTCGCAGTGCCACTGGACGCATCCACCGCACCAAAAAATTCTGCATCTCGATGATTCCCAAGCAGCACATAGCGATCGGGTTCAGCGTGACCTTTGATGGTACCGATAACGTTATATATTGATTTCACGACCAGCTTGTTATTCACCCGCAATCGCAAGGTTGTATTAGGCTTGCTGAAGCCTGGGCCGAATCTGTACGTGACCTTGAGATCACCACGCCAAGTAGAAGGCACCTCTTCTCCTAGAGGGAAAAAAGTAGAGGGTGGGGGAAATGTTACTCTGTTGCACCCTGGTCAGAAAATGAGAAACAAGAAGTCACATGTCCCCTTTACTTTGCCAAATCCTTGTTCAAAGGCTACTAACCAATAACGTTTCCAGGTTATATAGAACTCCATAATGTATACATAAACAAAGATAGTCGTTCACAGTGCCCCTGTGACCAAAAATCAATTCTTATTTTTCTTTGAATTTCAAAACAATGTTAACTAAACACTAAGCGACCAACGTTTTAAGCCTTGATTTCAAATAGACACCTACATGTTACTTGAATTTTCTGCGGCGTGCACATGCTCTGCATTCTTAAACTAGTGATCCTTTGACGTCATTAGCTCCTCGATCCAGCTCTCTTTTTCTTTTTCTTTTGCAAAAATCCAAGCATCTTTTGTTCACGGTCGAGTCAGAAGCGGAGTGGGTCTATTCCTGTTTTCACGTCACAATCTAATTTGGATGCATTTTTACAAAGAGTTAATGCAATGTAAATCACTTTGTGACGTAAAAACAGGAATAGACCCACTCCCCTTTTAACTCGGTCGTGAACAAAAAATGCTTGGATTTTCGCAACTTTCGAAGCCTCTAAAATAGCAGGATTTGTTAGAAAAAGGAAAAAATAGCCGCGATGCGTTTCGAACAGGTGCAAAGATTCATTTTAGCGAAAAAAATATTTTGGGGTTATGGGCACTTTAAGGCCATGAACAAGTATCCCAAATCAGTAAATTCTTCTGTTTTTTTTTTTTTTTTTTTTTTGCTGAACGGGCCAAAGGCTAGAGAAACAAATTTCTATGCGTTTAATATTTCAAAGTTAATCGTAATCTCTTTTTCCTCAGTTAATCTTAAATCGGCCAAGACGTTTGGCTAGAGCTAACCCTTTGCGCTTCTGAGCAAGAAAGAGGTCGTGTTTTTAATCGCTCCCATGGGAAACTTCTAAAGCTCTTTTACTTGAACAAAGATACAGTAATGGCAAACATAATAGTAAAATACGATACAATAAAGTCACGAATTTCAAAAATTCATTAATAACCCATGAGCCTACAAGACATAAAGGCTTTAAGCCCAAAAAACACTCTTCATTAGAATTCTCTATATAAAGAATAGTAATGAGGCCAAGATTGTTTTTTTTGTATGCGAATATATTCCCCTCACTTTTTTAACTTTTGTTCGGAATCCCGGGAAACACCCTCTTTGTGAAATGTTTTTGAAGCCGTTAAAAACACTCGGAGCACATGTTTTATCGGGTCTAAAAACAATCGACGTTTTTTCGATAAAACACTGCTGCTCGTTTTTTAAACATAACATAAAAGATTGAAGAATAAAAAATAAAAAGGAAACATAAAGGATATATAATATATGCAAGATTAGTAAACATGCATGTTAGCTGATAAGGGAAGGACGAAAGCTATAATAGGAGCCTCACGGGCAAATTAAGGAAATAACCTACCTTTGAGAAGACTAAAGAGATGCAAAGCATCTCCGTAAGAGATTGGTTGAGCTGGAATACTGGGCAGGGAAGATTCATTTCTAGGTCTGCGATACATTCCGGGAATGGAAGGCAAATTTGGTGTTAACTGGTCACCGTAATGCACATTAAGTGCTCTGGAAAATACAGCATCTTTTGACATCCATACTGTTTCAGGATAAGTGTCCTTACTAGCGTATCCTTCCTGAGCCACGACATTGGGATCTACGTATAACAGCGCACCCACAGCTCCCCGACGCTCGGCGGTTATCACCTAGCCAACGAAACGCAATACATGTAGCCATAGTTAATCGAGGGACTGGTTGTGAAACCTTATAACTTTCAAAAGCGAGAACAATGTTGTTTCAATCGATGTTGAATTGACCGTGACCCTGCACAATCTTATGTTTTCGCTTCCAACGGGCTCGAAAAATTAGTTGCGCACAATTTAACTGAAGGCTTTGATTGGTTATCTTCTCGTAAAAAGGCGTGTTTTGTGCATGGTCAAGGCCAAAAATACGGACAAAAGCATGAAACAAAGGAACTCGTCCAGTTTCATAACCATCTCCATGCATTAACTATGATGTAGCCCTTTTCACGGTTAAGTTTTTCTCATTTGCATTACATGTACAATATAATCTAGCATGTATGTGAGGCAATTTTGGGCTACGCAGCATCCACGTTCAGGATTACATCGTAATGCAAATGAGAAAAAACTAACCGGCTATTGAGATCGAAGCGGAACGTTTTCTTTCGGGATGAATAGATCAATCAGTGCAACCTCGTTCCCAGGATGTCTGGAAACGAGGCTACAAGCAGTAATAAGCAAAGCCAAATAAGGAAAGCATGATTTCACGTTATGATAGAATGATTTCATCAATTCACTAATTCACCAGGCCTTAAACTTACTAACTTACTAAACCTCTCTTCCATTCACCTCTCTTACGATTGCAAAGTTGCAATTAAATGATAATCAACAAATTCACATGATAGCTAAGTTGATGGTGGAGCGCAATCCCGCGGGTTCGAGTTCCTGCTTTCGTTTTTCTAGGGATTTTTTCCAACTGCATGAGT
>NC_090883.1:26491760-26494260 GCF_036669925.1 Montipora capricornis | reverse complement strand
TTCCCCTTTCTAGCTCCTTATTTGTTTTATATCGCACAACCAAAAACAGTGTAAGAGCAAACAACTCTGAGCTTTGAAAAGCCAGCTTGTTATGAAGTTATCTTGCATGAGTCTTTCGAAGCTCTACAACAATCACTGCAAATGTCCATACAGTACGTTGAAAAATATCAGCTAAGATGTTAAAAGGGCACCGTTTCTCGCCCCTCGGAGAGCAGGTAGCGCAAAGTCATTTTCACAAATCAGCTAACCCGAGGCGCACATTTTCTCATGTGTGAGAACCAGGAAATAAGTTTAATGTTGTTTGTTCCCTGAGGCTTGTCATTCTCTCTGGCGGAGGCCAGGTTCATACAGAATCAAGCAATGACATTTCCTTTCACAGATCGATATGAAAAGTCTTATTTAACACTTACGTTAATCTTTCCCAGGATAGTGTATTCCACCAGCCCCTTATTTACGATTTCCACCTTGTTAGGTTGGTCTTCCTGTGGCAGAGACAAAAGTACTTGGTATTCAGGCATTTCTACGTCATCGAAGCCATATTCCCGCCATTTTTCTGCAATATGATCGGCCAGGACTTTCTCTCTCTCTGAACCTCCAACATGGGGCTTGGACGAAAAATACCTTTGAAAGGAAGGACAAAGGAGTCACCTAAATAGTCTTCCTTATTTTATTTTATTTTATTTTTGGTAGGTTCAGTGGAGTTTCCTCTTAGCCAGTTAACGCATACTGTCTCCGTACAGTAACCACTTACGTCCTGAAATGTACCTAATACGACAACCAACACGAAGTGTCCCTTTAAGTATAAGCATTTGTTACCTATTTCCAAAAATAAGCTAAGGGTAAAGGTTATCGTTATTTTTAGCTCAGGATAAATGCAGCTGTTTATCCTTTCTTGAGGAGTAGCATTTGGGTGGACACTTTGTGACGTTATTTCCGAGACATGAGTGATATTAGGGAGTTTAAAAAAACCACGACGGCTAAGGCGACGAAAACGTCCAAGTGTTCCACGACGTTTCCAGGGCTGCACAGTCGGTTAGTGCGTGGCCTTGGTGCAAAAGGAGGGAGGAGGGGGGGGCTTAAGGTGAGCGCACCGTCGGCTTCCTGAGAGAACACGTACTCTCTAGAGAGTAAAGGAACTTCCGACGTTAAATAAGGTGTACCTTTACCTATGTTGTACAATATGGGCGAAGTATGCTTCATCCAGATTGGTGTATACGGGTTTGAAGCAAGGAGATAGAAGGAAAGATTCACTGTTGTTTGTCCACGTTGCCGTCAAAACCTGAAAATTGGTCATTTTACGTTGCTGTTTTGAAGAGTACGGGAGAAAAATGTTCAAAAATGCGTGCCGCACGTGCAGTACGATCATTTTTTTTCCTCTTTTAACCAATAATATTATTGCTTTTTAGCGTTGTCGTTGCCGTAGCCGTCGTCGTTTCTTAAACTTCCTATTGAAGTTGGGGAGAAGAGCAACGCGACGCTTATTGAAATCCACGCGCATTTATATTAATTACTTGCATTTCTGTATATATCTAAAATAAATGAGTTTTAGAAAACCACCTCTTAAATTGAATGAGGGGGGTAGTTTCTAAAGAAACTGTGGTGCTGCGTTGGTGGGGAAGTAGTATATAAAAATTTTGGTTTTATCAAAGGAGTTGATAATGTAAATTGGTCTAAACTGGCCACTGTACAGAGATTCTAAAAGCTGACGTTTCGAGCGTTAGCCCTTCGTGGACTCGCTCTGACGAAGGGCTAAAGCTCGAAACGTCAGCTTTTAGAATCTCTGTACGGTGGCCAGTGATGAAATCCTCCCTCGAGTCAATTCTTTGTGGATTACTAAACCAAACCAAGTCTGTGTATCGAACTCCATTCTTACGCAAATTTCCAGTGCTAATATGTTGACTCTTCATATGAACATCTTCGGATGATAAAGGTAGTGTCCACCGATATATCGGTCGATATATCGGTCGATAGTCGACATTTTGTTGACAGACATGCTAGTTTTTGAACAAGGACACTTGCCCACGAAAAACTTGTCAAGTGCACTTGTCAAGGAAACCTTGCTAGTGTAAATGAGGGCCAGTTTACATGGAGGAACCGGTTCACCGAGTTACCCGGCTAGGAGGGTTAAACAGTCAGGCACAAGACCGTTGACAACCGAGGACCTGATGACCACGTACTGAATATCGCTCAATTCCCGTCGAATCTGGAAAAAACACGCAGGAAGGAAGCGACCCACAATAGCAATAAGGTCAGGCTTTTTAATTGAAAACTTTTTCGTAAAATTATCTTCTCGCGCCTGTGATATTTCTCCAGTTTCGGTCTTAAGGTATCTTCCAGGTCCGGGTTGCTCGAACCATGGTTAGCGCTAACCAGCGTTAAATACCATGGAAACCTATAGGTTTTGATACCTCTTAACCAAAGGTTAGCGCAAACCAGGCTTCCAGCAACCGGCCCCAGTTGATTAATTGACTTTCATGGCTTTGTTTGTGACTTTAACATC
>NC_090883.1:26454260-26479260 GCF_036669925.1 Montipora capricornis | reverse complement strand
TACGGTTACTATTTTGGCGCGAAATTTGCATTGTTCGATCAGCGCTCGCTTATACCTTCACGACTTCAATTTTCTGGCGAAAACGATTCCGTGAAAACACTTCCAAACAGCATCGATTCTGACGCGGTTTCGAAGTCATGAAACTATAATAATGAAGATGCATTCGTGTAAACGTGCCTCATACATGTCCAATATGCACCACAACATTCCGGCCGTCAAAGCTTCAACTCGGATGAACGAAGAAAGAGTCTAGTTGTGAATCAGTAACCGTAAGTCCAATCGTCATCGACTTGCCGGAAGTATAGTGGTGAAAAAGAGAAATATTGTCCAAATGAGTCGATTGGAGTCCACTGGTCGTCAATGATTACTGGCAGATCGAATTAAGCGAAGCAAGCGCGCTATACGACGCGAAACAAGCGTCAACACATGGAAGGGGCCAATGGCATGAGACAGAAGCCTTTAACGGATTCTCTTCAAATGATTCTCTTAGAACGACTTGAGATTGGATGGTTGCATTTACGTAAATGAGCCATGACGCTCACTGCAGCATTCCAGACGTCTTGAAGCTTCTTGATCTTACACTGAAAAGATCGCACGTAAGTGAACTTAGAACTTATTATTTCATGGTCAGCTCCGTCTTTATATCACGGGAAAACGAGAGGCGGCTAAGCGTGCACTAAAACCGCACTGATGATTGTCGAGATATCATGTTTTGAGGGGCAACTCGAAAACAGCGGACAAAATGCCAGTCTAGCTTACCGAAGAGAGATCATTGAAAAAAGCCCGAGGTTAAGATGAATGTGCTTTAGGTTGAAAAGACTTTTGAGTTTTAAACTTCTCGTTTGCCAAAGGACGATAAAAACGTATTTGAAACGCGTGAAGTTTTCATTTTGAAATGAAAGGTTTGTTAAGCCTTTGATTTCCATCGCAAAAAAGGGACTGTTGGAAGTCCTGGATATAAATAAACAGCAAACCGCACGGCAAAATTCCAAATAAATACTTTATTCCGAAAAGAAAACAGACTCCAAAAATTGCGAGCAAAAAAGGCTTCAAAACAAACTTGCGCCACCCTGTGTCTTATGTCTCTTATTGGCCTAACTTAGTCCGTGCGAAAAATGGCCCATGCGTTGCGCTGATCAAAGCTCAGGGCCCGGTTGTTCAAAAGCTGATTAACTCTAATCCCAGATTAAAAATTAACCAAGGAGTTTATTTCTCTATTCCCAAATGCTGTTCAACGCTGATATTCGGCAAAACTTTACATTAGAAGAAGTCAATCCTGAACAACAAAAATAAGCAAAAGAAACTTTCACCAAAAAGTTGAAAACATGAAACAAAAGTTAACGCTAATCCTGGATTAAGTCAACCCGCTTTCGAACAACCGGGCCCAGATCTTTAAGCGGCTCATTTTACAGTTTTCCGAAGAAAGAGATTAAGAATTTGAAATCCGTGAAATTATAGCAACAGGATGTCTCTTCTGAAGTGTTAGTCACTGCAATTGATGCATGTGATTTTACCTAACATATAAATGCAAATCGGGGGAAAATGCTGAATATAGTGACCAAGCTGCTGCAGGGGGGACTGGAAACTAGACATTTCGAAGGCGTCAAGAACTTCTAGTTTTTTCTCAAATACTGGCTGTACGACCCCACCTTAAAATTTCAGGATTTCCTTAGTGAGAAAAAAATAAATAGTTAAATCTGTCAGACAAGTTTTTCGCAAATGGGTCTCTTTTTATGATAATAACTGTAAACTGTCTGATAGATCTGTTTCAAAAATGTTGACGGTTTCGTCTTTATATTGTTTACTAATTCCTAAAATTTTACACTGGTCGTACGGCTAGTCTTTTGAGAAAAAGGCCTTTGAAGTGTCTACTTTTCATTCCAGCCCCCTCCAGGAGCTTGGTCACTATATTTCGCATTTTCCCTGATTTGCATTTTTTTGTTAGGTAAAATTAATTTTTATATCAGTTGCAGTGACTAACACTTCAGAAGAGACATCCTGTTCCTTTAATTTCACAGATTTCAAAGTCTTGATCTTTTTCTTCGGAAAACTGTGGCGGTACTAAGCCTCAGAACATCAAAAGGCTTATTCTTCAACACGCTCACAGGATAAAGCTCGTGTTGGTCAAGTTGATACGCGGAGAAGTAAAGACAAATTGACGTCAATCCGCAAATCGTGCATGGTTTACTGATCAGATCAACTGCACGATACAGCTAGCGAGAGGGCAAGCGGTTCAAAGCTTTTATGCCATAACCCATAGAAGGCAAAAAAAAGGAACATATTGATATCGAATCAGAGCAATAACTGTCTTTCAATCGAACGACTTGATGTCCAACAGTTTACGCTCATTGTCGTGCGAGACCATGATACCTTGCAGCAACACAACGTGACGTCATCAATGTTTTCAAAAGGACGGCAAAATAGTAGCCTCCCACGCAGTCGTTTTTAGGAGAGTCGTATTTTACCTCTTCCCCTCTTGTGGGGAGGAGGAGAAATACGACTCCCCTAAAAACAACTGCGTGGGAGGCTAGCAAAAAAAGGTGTGACTGACCAAGAGCTCTTAAAATCCTTCTCACCAGGGCCCTTCATGAAAATCTGGTTACGCTTATCAAACTGAGTTATGCTGTATGATGGAGTGGTTTCCTTCTCAATTACTTGAGACGTATGAAAATGTATGAGCTTGAAGCGTTTAACTCTGGTTCAGAGCTGGGTTTTTTTTTTGTTTAAAAATTTCCTTATTTGGATGTAACGTAGCACGCGCATTTTAACGCCCGTGGAGCTTCAGTCATATTTTTGCCCATATTTGGGCATAAAATTGGTGTCCCAAAATCCCCAGCTTTGTTCCAAGGAAAAGAGTTGGACGTTCCACGCTTCAAGGTTACGTGCTTCCGAAAAGAACCAATTGCTGTATCCTGTGACGTAAAAAACTTAAACAATAACAAGTTTCAAAGTTCAGGATTGAGACCTAAACCCCACAAACCGTTCGCTTCCACCAGGGAATCTTTGCAACAACAACAGCAGCGGGACATCTCAGGCTTCTTGGTCATACCCTGATGTTTTATTCTCCTCGGTTGCTTGCAAGCGGGACCAACACATTTAAAAGAAAAAGCAGAGAGGCTACTGAAATCTTTGATCTTGCCCCGACATTGAGCTTTACTGTAATGCTGCGCACTCCCCACGGCGAACGGGACCTTGTGACCAAGTTGGGTCCCGCCTATGGATCTTGGAGTAAAGATTCCATGACAGACCCAAATTCTTTCGTTGTTTCGAAATTTGGAAATTTTTTTTAGGGGGTGGCTCTTAGCTACCAAACCGTTGCTATTGACCACTTCTAGTAGTCATTTCTCGAATTCCTTTAATTCTGCAGTTATCGTTTTTGTTTGCCAAGTGTGTTCTATTAAACATTTCTTTGTCTGGTTCGACTCACAATCATATTTGGTAAATCACGCGACCAAAACAGAAAATGCCTAAAAAACTCAGCGAGTTAGCTATGTTTTTCAGGCATGCACATTTTTAACGCAACAGTATGACAACATTCTACCAGAATGCAAAATCTGTAGTATGGATTTTACAAAAAAATTAGGACGTCATAAGGCCCTCCTTTGATACACTTTTCAAACTAACAGTTTCATTTTTTGTCCAAATAGAAATTCCATGCTACAGTTTACGAAAAATGATGGGACGGTTCCCGTCAGGTGAAAAAAACACCGTCTTTTTTTCCTTAGTTTTCTTGAGAGCATTTTCCTGTTTTTCACTGAAACGCAAGGCACAGGACTGGAACTAGTTGCTCATGCGCCTTCTGATTGAAGTGATGTCAGAATTCCATTGAAAAGGTTACTTCATAGAACCATCCATGCAACCTTCTTGTAGGGCTCTTTGACTGAAAAGCATTCTAAACAACCATTGTCTTTCTGTAGTTAAGTGCCACCCCCTTAATGTTTGAATATAACAGTGTGAGCGGTAGGGAACGGTCCTTTTTTACTCTGAAGATGACTTAAATAGTTTTGACAGGACACAACGCATGTATGTCAAAGACAAGTTTGTAATCCATGTTTTCCGTGTGTTACGGCGTCTTGCTTGTACCAAGTCTTTGCTTGGCCATTACGAAAAATTCCAAGGAATTTCTGAAGCTTGAGAATCAATCAGAATCACAGTTAAAGGGTTGTTACTTTAAAAACAACAGTCTTGCATTGTGCTTTGATATTCAACCAGCTTTTCTCGCACTGACAGGAGTTAAAAACCAACCACTGGTGAGATATCAAAAGCTACCAAATCATCGGTTTCAGGCCCAGGTTATGGATGAAAACTACATATGGTATGTAGCGAGCTTTCTATGACTTACCGTTCTGTGTAGCTATCTTGATTCAATCACATTTTTTATCCCACAACTAACGATATGTTGATATTTGAAACCTGATGTTGATAGTCATTTTGTTATGATTTTAATAAACATATTACAAACAGGTACAAGCCTATGGAGGAGGCAAAACCAGGTTTTACAGGTGGAAACAAAAGTTGGGTTATGGAATTCTCGAGTAGAAATAAATACTTGGTGACAGAAGAATACTCTTTTCTGTAACAGAATTTACCGTTATCATCATCAGTAGTAGTAGTAGTAGTAGTAGTAGTAGTAGTAGTAGTAGTAGTAGTAGTAGTAGTAGTAGTAGTAGTAGTAGTAGTAGTAGTAGTAGTAGTAGTAGTAGTAGAGTAGTAATTATATATTTCATTTGAATTCACAGGCACCGCTCAGGAGCCCAGCCTTTAGTTATTAAGTCACCTAACATGGCAAGTGCTTCGTCTGACACAGATTCCCACCTTCCTTATACATCATCTTCCCAGGAAATAAAAGAACCCGCCCAGCGCTATCAAAGCGACGTAGAAAAACTACGAGGATTACAACAAGTACGACTTTTGCCTCGCCTTTTGCAGCAGTTGCATGACATAGCAAAAGACGCTGCAATCATGGAATCCTTTCAAGTAATGTCCTTCAGCTTACTGGCAGGTTCTGATGATAATGTGCCTGCGTATGACCCGGAAACTATTGGCTCGCATCATCGTGGTAACAAAAACAGAGGATACTGCGAAGACCTAAGGAATGATCCGTACAATAATAAGTGTCTGGGGATGTGCGGACCGAACTGTTGGTGTTGGTCGTTAGTGTGCGGTGACTGTTGTTTCCACAAGGGTTGTTATCAACACGATCTGTGCTGTGGTCGTAACAAGTTTTCGGGGTATTGCTTGCTACCATTTTTTCATCAGTTTAAATGCAAGGGTTTCGGGGGCTACCCCGATTGCCTTTCAAAGCCCTGATCTATTGCCAAACTTCAATGAAAAGCCTACGAGGAACTTTAACTGCAAATCTTAAGGAATAAAAACTGATTTAAAATTTGAAAGGTTACTTTCATATCTGAAAGGTGACTTTCATATCCTTAACACTTTCAGCCTAAACTCAGCCAAGTGTCCCTATCTTTACCATTACCAGTGTAGTGTCCGGCTCTCTTTAATGAATAAGTACGACTAAAAAAGGATCTCAGAAAAGGGATTTTTCACTGGCAGGCTATCTAGAAAGTAAGTCCCAGGAAATAACGACGATGATAGGTTGGCTGGCAAAGCCTTTTCTTTCCTGAATGCGTTTTTCAGCTGCAGCAATCCTGTCAGATTCACTTTACAGTTATGGAGCTCTTTTGTAGGGCCAGCTAGTAGACAATAGCTAGCTTAGCGAAACACAACTGTCAAAACCCTATTGTTATTAAGGATCAGTTCATTCGTCTCAGAGACAAAACTAGTCTGTCGACGACTGAATGGAGGCACTGCTTGTGCTTAGTAAAATGAACTTGAGATCTCTTTTCGGAAACTTCCTCTGGAAGATTCGAGGAGGATTAAAATTCAGTCCCTCATGCATTTTCTTCGTTTAGAGCCTTCACGTGCTATCAACAACTTCAAGAACAACAACTATCCTTGTCAAGAATAATAAGTACGTAAAGGACTTGAACCAAATGTTACAACACTAGATTTTTAAAACACCGTGATTGCAAGTTTATTTAAGCGAAGTCCGTCTTAGTTTGGGTTCGATGACATACTAATGGTACATAGGGTCTGGTAAATTGCGAGTTCGAGGCTGTTCGAGAAGTTGTATAGATCAGTAGAATTGTAGTTCCTAAGTGCTTATTTCCTCTATAGAAATGAATTAAAGTGCCCCTGTGACCCAAACATCAATCCCATTTTTATTTGTATTTCAAAACTATGTTAACTAAATACTAAGCGACCAAAGTTTTAAGTCTTGATTTCAAAAAAGACGCCTGTTGATTTTAACTGGAATTTTCCTATTTAATGGTCTGTCATCACTAACTTTAAGTTCTTCAACATGTGCGGACGCGGCAAAGCCAAGTGTAAGGGCACTAAGTCCAAGTCTCAGTAAGAATGCAATGCGAGTGTACGCCGCAGAATTAATATGCAGCATCACGGGAGTTTTGGGCTTTCAGACTCTTAAACTCGCGTTTTGCATATATAACAATCCGCATTTTAAGATAGTGAGTCTTTGACGTCACTTTTCCCTGGATCCAACCCTCTGGGGTCTAATCGGTCAGTTATGAACGTGAGTAATCGCGGACCGTGAAATCCAAAACTTACTCAAGTAAATGGCCTTTGGATAAAAATGAAAGCTCAAACTTTGGCCAGCCGGGTGTTACGCAAACACACTTTCAAAATCTGAAGAAAAAAAGGAAGGGATTTTTTTTTTTTATCACAGGGGCAGTTGATAGTATAACAAGCACTTGATTCAATGATCCTTAAATTAAAAACGTTTACATCCGCAGTACATATGAGCATGGGATATAAATATCTCGCTGGAAAAAAAAAATAAAACAAATCTTATAACTGTTTTGTCTTTAATTCGCAAAAATATTTAATTTCACGATAACAGTCCAAAGGCCACTTGTTCAGCTGATATCTTGACTGATCTCCTGATTCTTGAAATTAGCTCATTAGAAAGGTCCAAAGTTCCACCGGCACCGCGACAAAAAATGGTTGCAAAATCTCTGGTGGTTTTTGGTCTGTTCCTTCAACTGTTGACCTCGTCCATTGACGCTAAAATTGCACCACATTCACATTCGACGTCTGGATTGATACTGCGTAAGGTTACCCAAGATGAAGTCAAAGGCTGTTGGAAAGACATCGCCCACGACCACCCATCCATGTGTTTTCACATTTCAAGCAATCTAATGCGCATAACGAGCAATTTATACCGAGACAAACCATTGGCATTGTATCGCACAAACAGAATCCGGGATAAGCATTATATACAGGTCCTGGGGACTACAATTGTGAGGTAATTTCTTATTAATCGAATTCTTCAAATTGTATGCAAGGCTGGCGAAGTGGTGACAGCACTCGCCTCCCACGTGATGTGTCCCGGTTCCATTCCTAGACTCGGCGTCATCTGTCGGTTGAGTCTGTTGGCTCTCTACTCTTCTCTGGCAGGTTTATTCTTCTGGTCTTTTCCTCTCCTCAAAAACCAACCTGCGATTTGATATGAGTTAATTTCTGTACAGCGGTGTCCCCAATTAGTAATACAATGCACCTCAATTTCAATAAGCGTCACGAAGTGTCCCCTTCCTCTTCTCCCCCAATGCACCTTATTCCAAAATGGCCGCCATTTAGATATTCTTTTGTTTTCATTCAAATACTCTTTTGAATTTTCAGCTCAAGAACGAGGCATCAAGGGCTAATTTGAATAAAAACAAAAGAATATTTAAATGACAGCCATTTTGGAATAAGGTCTATAGGACATTTGCATGATGACCCGGCCATTTGAGTACAAGTATCAGAATCCTACAGGCACTGCTTGTCTCATGTTAATTAGTACTATTGTCATTTCAACCCCGCTGGAAATACGAAATTTAAATAAGAAACGAAAAACAAACTGATTTCTGGTAGTTGTAGTCAAATGACGCTATGGTGAAAGTTGCATATTTAAGCTGGCTTACTACAGTTTTCCCGGCGAAGAAGAAGATCAAGATTTTGAAATCCGTAAAATTAAAGCAACAGGATGTCTCTTCTGACGTGTCTTAGTCACTGCAATTGATGTAACAGTGTAATCTTACCTAAAAAAATAAATTCAAATCAGGGGAAAATGCTAAATATAGCGACCGAGCTTGGGTTTATTTAAGATCTACGACAGCGACGGTCGACGAAAACGTCACCTCAAAATATAACTTGGCTCTATCATACGTCTGTCGCGATTATTCAGTCTTGTTCACGTCCTACAATGTTGGCGAAGTATCCTAAAAATAAATTGGTACGAGCGGTTTCAAAGTTAAAATAGAGAATAAACTAAGGATTCTCTGTTGCATTCTTACGTTGTCGTGAAAACCCCAAATTTGGTGATTTCACGTCGTCGTTAAGCAGAGGTTCTTTGGCGATGTCGTAGTGGTAGTCGTCGCCGTTTCTTTACGGCCAGCTAGGCAGGCTAGTGTCTCACAGGATTCATGTGTAGCCAACTTTGGATTCTCTTTTTGTTTTTCAGATTCAAGTCACTTGACATACAAATGCCAAATTTGGTTTCACAATCCCTTGTTTTCAAAGCCATTCGACGCAAATTCAAGAAACTGTCCGCAAAGTCCCTATCTGATCATTACTTTTTTCTTAAAAGAATTCCCCAATCACGCAACCGCTGGGTTTTCAGTCTCACAGAGAATGCAGGAAAACGAACTATAACAGAAAATGAAGCACTTGTTTTGGGTAAAATCTCGTCATCGTTAGGGAAGCAACCGATAAACTCTCGCTTTCCAAAAGCTATGAAACGTTTTCATCTTTTGTGCCTTGGGATTATCCAATCTGTGGGTGTATCCAGTCCTTACAGAAGACACTCCTGGTCAATCTCAATTCCAACTTATGGTCCCTCAATTGGAACAAGAAAGGAAAAAGACTCTCAAGGTTTTACGTCCTTTCATCGTCAAAAAAATAACTCATCAAACTATATTCTACCTCCGCAAGCTACGAACAATACTCCATCCAAAGGCCAACACTGTGAGCACGGTAACCACGACAACCAATCGTGTAACCAGCCGAATGGATTCTTCTGTGAGGACATGCGCAATGGCTTCATTCCACTGTGTTTTGGAATGTGTGGTCCGAAATGTTGGTGTTGGCACTGGGTTTGTGAAGATTGTTGTTTGCATAAGGCATGTTTCCAACACGACGCCTGCTGTCAACGCTTTATGTCAAGTTACTGTTTGTTACCTTTCCTTTACGGTTTTGATTGCAGGGGTGGTTATATGGGGTACCCAAGATGTCTTTTATGATTGGAAATTTTCTTAACATTTTTTTTTCAGTAGCACATCAAGCTTTCTCATTTCTTCAAGAAATAAGCACGAACTATTGAAAGTGCCTTACACAATCAGCCATCTATGAAAATTTATAAGCACAATATACCAGATGATCTTTGTGCAATTTAGCTTTAAAAAATTGATATTATACAAGGAACGTACGGACTCAATAGCTCTTTGCCACAAAATGATTTTTCAGTTTTTGATCTTAAACATTTTGCTGATGATCAAAATGGAAGATCTTTTAACACCTTCAATTTGAAAATTGAAGAGTTGACAGTTGTTTTGAAGTGCATTTGTGTACCGTAAGACATTTCCCTAGGAACAGCATCGTTTGTTAATGAAACCAAATATACTAATCACAAAACTTTAGCAAAGATTCCCCTGTAATTTCTTTATAGTTTTATTTAACTCGGTACGTAGAAAGATACACAATCTTTAATTCTTAAACGAAACATGACAACAAAAATCGTTCGTAGGACTTGTTTTCTCAAATTTTCGAAATATGGCTGTCTAACAGCAAATGAGACTGAAAAAAAATTGACGAGGTGAAATTGGAAACATACATCGCAACAGTTAACTAGAGATAAAGTGACCACTAAAAAAGAAATTAAAATTTCACTTTAAATTAAAGTTATCAAAAATAAAATTCTTCATTCGTTTGGAACTTCAGATCTTCTTTATCATTGCACATTGCTATAATAGCAAAGTGCATCATTTGAATATTGACCTGTGCCATGAATACAGCCGATCCAATAGACCATTTCCGAATTCATGTCTGCCTCCTCTTCAAAGCGAGTCTAAGTGCAACGTTTTTGTGCTAGTAACAGCCCATTTCCGAGTTGCTTCATGCCTCAGTTTCAAAGCGAGTCCTGGTGCTCAACCATGCATTCAAATGGAGATGAGTTGCTTATTCTCACGCAAATCAAACTCATTTCCATTTCAATAGTTGAGCACCAAGACTCACTTCGAAACCGCGACAAACAGCAACTCGGAAATGGCCTATTAGTTATACTTTTTTGCATAGCTTGAATTTTACTTTCAATGTTGTGCACTTGTGTCCAACAAAAGCGATTTCATGATTTTACATGATAATTCCAAAAGCGTTATTACGAAATGGACATTTTCTTTGAACTTGTTTGGCTTCAGTTGCCAAAGAAATTCGGTGATTAAAAAATTGCGGCATCGATCGATTCAGTGTGTGAAAAGATAATCCTAATTCGCTCAGCTAGAGGAATTTCAATCCTACTAATTGCTTTTGTATTACTTGCGTGGCGACGTTTGATTCGAAAGGCCCGAGATATACATGTTTTCTCTCTAGGAGATCATGACCCGAGGCCTACAACTCCCATATTTGGAGCTATCATTTTCTCAGACCCGACCTTCCTTATTTAGAGCAGCTTTCCTGCCAAATATTGTGCCTCTTAGCCAATCAAAGCGCAATGTCTCTGATTAAGTCAATGTCTCTGATTAAAAATAACCAGCCCCAAGAAAACGTTCACTCAAATGCGGGTATCACAGAGATGTTCGCTCTCAGAGATGATCTCCTGAACGTTCCGAGATTTCTTTAACGAAAGGCTGGTAGCGATTGTCGACTCCTGAGCGGACGGTTCTTTCGGTCAGCACCGAGTATAACGACTATTCTCGGCGTTTACGAAAAGAAGCGTGGCATCCGAGAAGGGCGTAGTGCATAATTTGAGATGCTTGTGTAGCGTCAATTTTTGAATAGCTTATCCTGCACCCTACACTGAATGAGAGATTCACAAGAGCGAGAAAATCGTTCTTTTTGCAGTTTTTGTGCCTTTTCCTCTTTTCTTTCTTAAACAACATTATTTCCGTCAAACAGTAGCTAAGGCCTTCTTGGCTAAGTGCTTTGACCTCCACCTAAGATAAGAGCAATCCGGTAGGTTCTTTCGGCTGTAGGCCTCGCTGTATGAAGTGCTGCCTGCCATCTTCTCGTTGACTTTTTCCAGTTTCTCTTCCGGTTTCATAGTCGTGCGAGGTCGTCCAACTTCGGCCCCTTTGAAGTCCTGTGCCGTTACAGATCCGTCTTGATAAAATTTCACAGCTGGTTTCTGATAAAAATTCGTCTCATGGAAATCTCCATAGCGAATGAAAGGAACTTTCTCGTAAGGCTTGAATTGCGCGCTGTAAGCTGTTTCGCTGAAGAACTTCGCCTTGCTTGGTTCAATTCGTGATGGAGGTCTTATCTTCGGCATCTTTACAGCTTCCCTCTGCTTGAAATCGTCTTTTGTGATCGTAGTAGTTGCGAATTTGACTTCTGGTGCCACATATTCGTCATCGTCTGGTTTTAAAGTTTTCGTGCGTTCGATCTTGCTCGGATCCCACGAAATTTTATAAAACTGCTTATTGGTTGTCTCGAATTCCTGAGCGTTGTTCATTGCCAATCGAAGCGTGGCTGGAGGTGGTGAACAAGGTTTTGGTGGCAATGGCATTTTCGCGCCAAAACCTGGAAAGTCGCTTTTGGCTTGGGTATCGTCCCGAAATTTCGCACGTTTTTCAGTCTTTAGCGTTGGTTTTTGAATCTTCACTTCACGCCTCGCTTCCTGTTCTGGTGTTTTAAATTCATCTTTATGAACTGTCCTTAAAAAGTGATCCCCCTCTATACCTATAGTGACTTGATCTTCTTTCGGTTTGAAAGCTTCAGGGCGCACTGCAAATTTACCACGGTAAACATCTTGATTCCACGTTTTAACCTTGAAGTTGCTGTTTTTCTCGGGGTAAAGTATTGAGCCTGTGTAGCAGGGATGCTCAGAAAATGGTGCCTGGGGACTGGGAACTTTCGGGGTAAACGTTTGGTTGTGGGTGGTTGCCGACTGAAATTTCAGTTTCCCGCTTTCGATAATCGGTTTAGGCTGGGTAATTTTAACCACCTTGGTGGGGCCTCGGTCAACAAAGTCTTGAGCATAGACTGTCTTCCCGTCGATCTTTTCTTCAGGTATTTTGTATTCTTCAACGGTCTGAGGATGAAAACAAATATAACCAACTGTTAGATATGGCTTTACTATCAAAGGCATTGCGTTTCATGTAACGTTAAGCCCGGCTAACACTTTATTTTTACGAAAAAATGTTCATGTATTTCGTGAGTTTTCAACATCCGGAGAATATGTGGCTGAGAATGATTGTTTTGTTTTGTTTTGTTTTTTCAACTTTATTGGTTTTAGTTAGATACAGGTCCGAAGGAAAAAAAAAAGACCAAAAGGTAAGGTGCAAACGAGACCCGGAGTCCCATGCAAGGCACCTCCCAACTAAATCTGTAATAATCTTACGAAATGCATATTAAACTATTGTTGCCAGTGGCATCCACAATTAAATATTTCTAAATATATCAAAACTCTTTATTTGATTTGCGCATCCGGAAATCGCTCCCACAGAATCTCAACGCGGATAGGAACAGTGTCCGGCTCCTCCCTGTAAAGTTCAAGTTCGAACTAAACAGTTGCAAATTTGCCGAGAAAGCGCACAAAGTGGATGACTACACCAGGAACTTGGTCCTCTATTCTTTGCAGGAAACGCATGTGCCACGAATTTTAATGCACACAGGACCTACGCTTCATCGACTTCATATGCCGAACGGACTGCAGAATTAAGCCATTCAAAGAGGCCAACCAAAGGCAGAACTTTCAACTCAGTCACTTGAAGATTCTGAAGAAGCTCCATCTACATTAATTAATCAGAGAGGGAGGGGTTGGTATATAGCCCTACCACATTTTTGCTTGGGTTGATTTTTCAGCGCGCGAGATGACATGAGTAATGTTTGAATTTTACCTCTTGAAAGTCACAAAACGGGCCTTCCTTTACAATTGCGCTCACGAAGATTTTTAGCCCTAAGACTTTAAAATGATCTCCGCGGTCCCTGTTAATGCGTTTCCGTTTTCAACAAGTAAACTCTTTTATGTGTTTTTGCTCATCGGCCTTTTGAAAAAGCTCGTGTTTTAGCGTGGACAGCCAAAACTTAAGCTTTGGACAGCAACGACCACAGAGCTTAAATAGCTTTGGAAAACGTGCTAGTTTGAACAGGAGAAACCAACACCTTTGAAAGGAACGACGAAACACTAACTAAGAAAGGTGGGAAGATTTTGTCATGTTTTGTTTTCCTCGAGCTCGTTTTGAAGGTATTAGTATGTGGGGGTGAGAACTATCAGAAAACGTGAGTGGCGATGACTTTTTGCAGGGACAAGGAAACGGCGAATTTTGAAAACGCATTAGTTGTAATGTTATGAGGGTTGGTCCCGACGGGGCTTGAACACAGCCACCCCTCACACGGGAACACTTGTTGGTCTTTATGTCCATACCTTAAAAAATTCCAGTGGTTCAGGTTTTCGCTCAATGAAATCCATTCTTTGCACTGTCCTGAAGTCCATGGGAGGTGGATTGGGATTTCTTAAGCGCGGCAATGGTTTCCTAGCATTGCGTGGTATGTTGCTCCCGTGGAGTGTGTAGGTGTGTTGATAATCCGACTTGATGCCGGACATTCCCCGCCGCTTAAACACTCCTTTGATTTTGTGTGAAGGTTTTGTGCAGCCTTCGTGACGGTGGTATCCACTAAAGAAATACATATAAACAGCATAAAGAACTTAAAGCTACGTTGGATGTACTAGAACACATCAAAATCTAAGAAGGCAGAGAGAACCAGGGTCTCCCTGAGAAACAAAGGTAGCTCTTTTTATAAGTATTTCGACTAAATTTCTCCGATTTTGTAGATCCAAGGGTTAATTCAGTGAAGTTCACCAGACTGCAAAACAGTCAGTTTTTATTGTCACGCCTGCTTTGGGCGTGAGGCTTTAAGTCTTTCCCCAGTCTCACTCTTCGTTTTCATCCTCGCTTCAGACCTTTCTATTGTATTTTCGTTTGGTTCGCACGGATTGTAAGCAATGCACAAATAAGTTCAGAAGTGGGCAAGGATTGGAACGCATACCCCGGTAATGCCATGTTTCTTAGTCTTCCGAATACAGAAAATACTGGTCGCGAATTAAGTTGATCCGCTTCTTTTCAATGATCAAAATAGGGTACCACTGCACCCCTGCCCCAAGACAATGGGGCCTCGCAAGATCAGATTGGGAATTTTAACGAAGCTAAACATTCAGCATTTTCGTCTGAAAACACATCAGTGGACATGAAAAGAACAAAAGCCCGTGTCGTCTGGTTATGACCACCAGTCTGTAAATTCTGATATAAAATCACTCAAAGGGAAGGCTATATATATGTATCTCTGTTGACATAACCTTCACGCATTGAGCGCTTATATTGATTCAACCTCATAGTTGGCTTATTTACAATCTCTCGCAAACAGCATGCGATATTTCGATGAAACGAGGATCTTTTCCCTGCACAATTTAACTCCGTATGCTTTTTGCTTCCTAATGCATTTCACAGTGGCCTTCTGTAATCACACAAAAGAAACATCTGCACGACAGGTATTGAACTTCCGAAAGGAGATATGAAGCAACAATAATGTGTCAACTCACCCACAATCGCACAGTTCGCAGACACACTGGAGTCCTTTCTCCTTCAAAAGATTCTCTGTTTCCGCTGTATACTGCCTTGATAACGCCATTTTTTATTTCTCTGCTTTTTAAACCTGAAAAGTAGACCGTAAACATTTTCTTCGAGGCGGATATGCTCGCTGCCCAGTATGTCGTTAAGTTTGTTATCCACTTCTCGCAAAATTAGTGACTTCTAACACATGCGATTGTCCTCGAAGAAGTCCAAATTAGAATTCAAACTTTCATTAATTAATAGTGCAGCTCACCTAGAATGCTAGAAGAATACCCTCATCGAAACTGCTGAAAGAAATTTCGTCAATTGGAGAGTAACGATGGTCCACACGAGAGGAATAAAAGTGTTGTGACTTGTTATCGCTATTGACAACAGCATAGTATTGTGTAATCTGAATACATAAATCAGTTGTCCCTTGGGTATTGTATGCCAAAATGGGCGGAGTTGATTGGCTATGTTGACGGTTATCGAACCTGATAAATGACAATGAAAAATAATATTTATATTATGCTCGCATTGTCGGGTTTCTCTCGGAAGCACTCGTTGATCGTCCGGCAGTGATCGTTTTTTATGCTGTCATCTTCGTGGTTCATCTTAATTTCCCGCTAAAAAAACATGGCCGTCGATTGCCATTTAGAAGCCTTAGTATCGTTCCATTTTGACTAATTCAATTTATAAGGGCGAATTACTTAACTTCAACTGATACCTAGTGTCATGAATCTTTTACCTCCTTCCACGGTGAAGCTCATCGCCAGCTCGCAAGTGATTACTTCAGTCAGTTCAGTGGCTAAGGAACTCATCGAAAATTCTCTTGATGCCGGAGCAACCAGCATTGAAGTTAAACTAGTAAGTGCATTTATTTCTTGGCTTGAGTGAGAGCCTACATTTTTCGTTTCTTCCAATATTTTTTATATTTTTGGATCCCAGTGTTAGGGGTGGCGAATGGTACCTCCAAAATCTTGGGTCTCGCAAACTTTTCATCCGACCTCGAAACCTCGACAGCGTTTGCGAAGAGTCTCGAAATCTCGTTTATAGTGCATTTATTTCAGTCTCGAAATCTCGCATTTTTTCCCCAAGGTCTCGAAGTCTCAGTCAAAAGGTAGCTTAGTCTTAATACTAATTTCTTATCTGTAAATTTCCGTTGACAAGGATTACAGTATCACATATCGATTTCATGCATGCATTAATTTTAATGTTCGACATAGTGACATACGCAGGGGCCGCGGAGTACGTTTGAAAGTAAGGGGGTTAGGTTTTGGTACAGATCATGAAGGTGTGAGGGAAGGGGGCAGAGGCTTAGGAGAAAACAACACCATAGGAAAAAAAGCGTGGGAGGGGGGGGGGGGGACTAGCACCCCTAGCCCCTCCCTCTCTGCAGCCCCTGATATGATTGTTGTCATTTGAAAAAAATATTACAATGTAGAAGCCGATATACAGAGAAAACGAACCAAAAAGAGTGTCACAACATGAACTGAATATTTTTCGTGACGTTAATAGTACCTTACAGTAATCTTAGGTAATAACTTAAGCACAACTTTATTAAGAGTAAGGAATAACTAAAAATGGAAATATAGCTTCACACATTGACAAAATGCTTAGATTGATTCGATTTCTGGCCGGTTGCCTTCTAATCCAATGTTTGTTCCCTTAGATTTTGTAGTACATGTAGCTTAATACTTTACGTCCAAACCTTGGGTGGTGCTTTGATTTCGCCACAGGAGAACACTTTAAGAAGCTAGTCTGAGTCTGACTGTAGTCTAAGTCAATGTTAACGATGATGTTACCCTGGATACTAAGGGTTTTTTTCTATGGCGAGATCTTGTGGCCAAGCCCAATACTAGGGAGCTTTAGCAACGACAACAGCGAAGGCAACAAGAACTTCATTAACTTGCATATTTATTATGCTCTCCACATAGATTTTTTAAACTTTTATCCATTTCTTTGAAATAGCCAAATTTGCCGTTTTATGAAGAACATGAGCACTTGAGGATAAATTTTCATTTTCTCCCCTAAATTAAGCACCTATCTGAGCAGGGTAATTTTTGAGGAACTACCACACTTTTGTCACATGAAAAGGTTGAGATAATCACAAAGTGATTACAATAACCTGAATTTGTATTTTGAGATGACGTTCTCGTTACCGGGGCCATCGTCGTTGCTTAGGCTACCTAAAATTGCCTTCCAGATTATCCCTCAAGAAACACACCGTCGAGTGTGGTAAAAGGTACAATTAATCTTTTACAAGTTTACTGGAAGACAAATTTAGCCTGAGACAATTTCATAAATTATGTATGGCTATGTTACAAGTTAGAATAACTTGGTATAACGTAAGACTGATCAAGAGTCCATTACATACCCAAGAGTAAGATTTACCCAAATTGGCCTAGTCCCCGTCAGCATCAATTCAAACCCTTTGGCCAGAAGTGGAAATCAGAGAGCATGGGACCTCTAAAAATCTCAGGTCCTGATTGGTTGTAAAAAAGTCCACATTTAATTCATAACAAAACTTGTGACCAGGTGACTGTTGTTGGCAGCAGCACTTCAATGATTATCAAGTCTTGGGCTTGATTTATTTTGGAACAGGATCTCGGGCTTGGATTTTTCGAAAAATTGCTCGGTCTCGGTTTCGGATTTTCAAGCAAGGGTCTCGGTGCCTCAGCAAGTCTTGGATTTTACCATTTGCCACCCCTACAGTAGTCTTAGACATTCATACTAAATGCTATTCCACAACACGCATAAGACAAAATTGATTATTATTTTACATGTACAGAAACCCTTTTGGAAAAAAATTAACATTCCTGTGTGCATTATCAATACCGCCAGGAAAATTCTTTATTCGTTATTCAAAGTGCAGTGCTGTTTTCTTCTGTTTTGCAACAGAGGCAACAAAAGTTCAGTCCCTCTGACAATTTTTTCATAGTTTCCCAAAAATGTCAACCCTTTGATTTGATTTTTCAAATTGAGGGAAAAAAGCAGTGGGCTTGGGGTTTCTGTCGTCTTATGCATGTATCAGTGGCTTCCCCCTGGGTGCGACCCCGGAGACCCAGGGAGATTAATTTTTGTAAAAACACGAAAAGAAATATTGCTACCTGTAAAATTATAAATGAATATGAGAAAAATTGTGAAACTTTGAGTTAAGGGAGACCAATAATGCAGACACTCTCCTTTCTTTCAGCCATTTTGTTGAAAAATGGGCTTGAATACACGCCTTCTCCACTTTGAACCGCGGGAGACTTGATTGTATGACGAAATACCGCTGTCCAACAAAATCCCCGGGATAACCCCCATGGGGTATCCCAAAGTGTGCAAAACGTGTATAAATCCCCCACCCCTTCAGGTGATAAATGCCTCACAATCTCAACAAATACCCTCAGTTCCCATGGGTTCCCTGGGGTTGCACCCAAGGGGAAGCTGCCGCTACATGCTTTATACAGGCCTTCTGATAGGGTGCGATTAAAAAATGCAAATTATGCGATTTTTTCAGGGCAGATTGTGCGATTAGAAAGGCTAATTATGCAATAAATAATGTAAATTATGCGATTTTTTTCTCAGCAATTTAAAGCTTGTTTTATAAGGTTTCAGGTTAAGAAAAACACTTTTTTGCTGCCCTAAAGACATTTTGAACACAAAGGAACAGTAATTATGTATCTCGATCGACATTAGTTGGAATAAATAAAAAAAATGAGGTCTTCTGGACTACTGGTGTACCTCGTCAAAAGTTGAAAGGACACAGCTAACATGCCAAATGAATGATAAAGGTGCTTGTCAACCACGAACGTCCGAAGATGGTCAATCACAATAGGGCCATACCCCTATTTATGCGAGAGAAAATAAGCCGCGGCTTTCTCAAATCTCTTCTCTAAGAGAAGGCAACTGTGTCATCATTTCAGTGGTGTGTATACATGTATAAGTGCGTGTTTGTGTTGCACCAATAGAAGGAGACCCGTAACAGGTCCCCGACATGCAAAATAAAGCCTTGAATTTCGAATGTTTACGAAATCGAAGGTGGCAAAGGATTTTTAGCCTTTTTCCAAGATAAATCATCTTAAAAATGGCGTATTTATGCAGGAATTTCTAAGAAACGTGTTGATTTATGTTTCATTTTATGAATTTTGTGCGTCCTTTTGTGAATTATGCGATTTTTCGTGAATTGTGCGATCGGATGCGATTTGAGGTCGATTGTGCGAAATCGCACAATCGTGTAATATCAGAAGGCCTGTTTATAGGAGAGGTGTATGAAAAATATTTAGAAGCGACACTTATTTCGAGGGATACTTTGATAATGCAGTAGTATATCAATATTAATCTTACTGATACATGTATCTTAAATGTCATAAAACATTAGCCTTTACCCTAAAGTCAAGATGTTATGCAATACAACTGTAACTCTTCTTATAGTCCAAATGCCTTAATGGCAGCCAAAAGAATATTGTTTTGTCTTTGTGCTAATTAGACCCACTAGCCTCTTTAGCTCGAATAAAAAAACAAAAGAAATGTTTGTTTAAAATGAGGCTGGTTGGTCTATGTACATATAATCAGCACAAAGACAAAAGAGTGTGTTTTTGGCCGACATTTATGCATTCGGTCTAATCATGATGACACTAAGACTTCACTTTTTATCCAGCACCTCGCAAATAACCTGACTCCTGGCTGTATTTGTTTTTGTGGTCTCTTTTAAATGTGCTTAAGAATAATCCAGCCAGGTCGACCACAACTCCTGGAGTTCCGTCCCATACTCCTCGCAAGCAGGTGTCCATGTTGTCGACAGCCAGGGTAAAACTCCTCCATTTTTCAAGGAAGCAGGGGTGGCAGTGAAATGGTGAAAGCACTTGCCTCCCACCAATGTGGCTGGGTTTGATTCGCAGACCTTGGTATTGCTTGTGGGTTGAGTGTGTTGGTTTTTTACTCTGCTCTGTTTTTTCTCAGGGTGCTTTGGTTTTCCCTTACCTCAAAACCAACCTACCATTTAAATATGAATTGATTTGATTTCTGTACAGTATTAAGGGGGTACCACTTAACTACCAAGAGACGATGATTGCTAAGGAAGCTTCCAAAAACATTCCATGAATGGTTCTATGGAGTACATTGTAGCTTTTTTAATGGACATCTGACATAACTTCAATCAGAAAGTGTATGTGCAACTACCGGTAGTCCTAGTCCTCTGCCGTGCGTTTCAGAGAAAAACAAGTAAAAGTTCCTAGGAAATGAGAGGAAGAGACTTTTTTTTTTACCAGATAGAAACTGTGGCATGGAATTTCTATTTGGACAAAAAATGGAACTGATATACTGAAAAGAGTATCAAATCAGGGTCTCATGATGTCATACTTTTTATGAGAAGTTAATAATTTCTTTTAAAATCCATTCAACACTTTTTTGTTAGAATGTTTCCATACTGTTGCATTTGTGAAAAACATAGTTAGCTCACTGAGTTTTTAGGCATTTTTCTGTTTTGGTCATGTGATTTACATGTACTAAATAATTATGGTTGTGAGTCAAAGCATGCAAAGAAATGTTCAATAGAACACTTGGCAAAAAGGATAACTGTAGAGTTAAAGGAATTCGAGAAATGACTATTTGAAGGGGTCCAAGCAATGGTTTTGGTAGCTTAAAAGGGCCTCCCCTCTTAAGTACAGTATAGTTCATCATTACTACATTGTACTACAACTACTATTATTATTGTTGATTATTATTATTATTATTGTTGATTATTATTATTATTGTTGATTATTGTTGATTATTATTATTATTATTGTTGTTGTTTTTTTTTCTAAGTTGCTCAAAATGATGTCATCCCTAGTGTCAAGATCAAGCTACCCTATTACAGGAAACTAACCCTTCATGAAATTAGTGCGAATTTGAAAAATTCATGTTAAATTCACATTAATTTAAGCCCAACATCTGTGACGCACTGCAGAGATTCTTGTCACTTCGCCAAACAATAAATTTTATTCGCATACTTGTTTTCACATCAATCTTTCACATCAGTAAAATTGTTTACTGTCCTTCAACTGCATTCTTTTTGTTCTCAATAAATTCTTCTTTTGGGAGGGGTGTACCAGACACGTTAATTTCACACATTTTGAAATTTTGCCCTCTCAAATTGCATGTTAATTTCCTTTATTGGGAAGCAAAATTCCCTTTAAAGCACATTATTTTAAGTCCTGTTAATTTGAAATACCTGAATTAACACAAGCGTTTGTTTCCTGTAATAAGGTATTTAAAATGGGAAATGCACAGTGTACATGTATTTCTCCTACTTAACTAACCAGGACTCAACTGTACTCTGAAATTTATGTTGAGTCCTTTTGAGGGAAGTTAATATCCACATTGGTGAACAACTGGAAAAAACGTTTTGGGGAGTGGAATGGCATGGTGCAATCTCCTCCCATGTAACTAGTACATGTATGTAGACAGGATAATTAGCCTGGGGCCGGTTCCTGAAAGGTGTAATAACTCTATTCCAGGGATAAATGTGCCTTATGCCATGAATACCTATATTTCCGGAGTAAATTCTGTTCTGTTAGAATAACAGATTTATCCCTGGAATAAAAGTTATACTTGGTATAATTTATTCCTCCTTCCAGGAACCGGCCCCTGGTTGTTGCCAATGATAAGTTAGTGGACTGGTTATCAACACTGCTCTAGGTGTTCAATTATTTTGTTCTTCAGTTTTACTCCTTCACCAAAAGCATGTCCATGTGGCTTACAGTATTTCACTTGTTGGTGCCACATGAAATAGTTGACTTAATGTAAAATAATGAAATACGCACTGCACATGTAGATGTCCCATGTTACAAAAGTGCGTTCTTTCTTTCTTTGCAGCATTATTACTTGAACGGTTTATTTATGATTGGCTTTGAAAAATAAATTTATTATCATTATTATTATTATTATTATTATTATTATTATTATTATTATTATTATTATTATTATTATTATTATTATTATTATTGGCTCCAGATTATTGGTTTGGTACAGCTGTAGTTCATAAATTATGTACTGTATGCTGATTACATTGTAATCTTTAGGATGGATGGGGCTTGGAAAGAATTGAGGTTCGTGACAATGGATGTGGCATTAAACTTGAAGATGCTCCTTTTATTGCTCAACCACATTACACTTCAAAGATATCAAGCGACACTGACCTGAAAGTTCTCCACACATATGGCTTCCGTGGTGAAGCTCTCGGCTCTTTGTCTTCACTAAGCAATCTTTGTGTTTTAACGAAGACAGAGTCTGAGCAAGTTGGTATGTTATATACAATTGGACATCATGGGCAATTGGAGGCTTCTCAAGCAAAACCAGCTACCACTGGTACAACCGTAATAGCAACCAACTTATTCAAAAACCTTCCAGTAAGAAAACAGTTTTCCAGCAACAATAAAAAGTGCAAAGACGAGTTAAAGAGAGTAGAGGATTTGGTGATGGCCTACAGCTTGATACACCCTGCTTTGCGCATTTCATTGCGTCATAATAAAGTAGTTGTGTGGCAAAAAAATAAAGTTTCCAATCACAGAACAGCTTTATTGTCTGTTTTTGGAACAGCATTGTTGGCACAAATGGGCGCAATAGAATCTCGTGATGAAGATAATAGTGGTATTGATGTGGTTGGCTATCTGCCAAGGCCTGGGTCTGATTTTGAAATCACTGGGCGTGCAGTAAACGACAGATGCTTCGTGTTTGTCAATAAAAGACCTGTGGACTTGAAATTTATTTATCAGGTAATCATATTTTTATTAACTATTTATTATAATTTTTTAATTTTGTTTCACTTTGCAGTGGCCCCCATTGGCAAGTAAGATCATCTGGCATTAGAGCAGTTTTGAAATGAGTATCGTAAAACCAAAACCATAGTAATTACTTTAACCAATCAAAAAGGACGGAAACAATCCAGTAAGCCAATCAAAACTCGAAGTAATTACACGTAGCCGACACAAAAGACGGGAAAATGTGCACGCGTGAGCCACAATTGGTTTTGGTTTCACTTCTGATTGGTTGAAAAAGTGGCGCGAAAACTTTGAACCAATCGCTGAGTGAAGTAGATGCAAAACCAAAGTAATTAGCTTATTCCGTACTTTCGACACTCAATTGAAAACCGAGCTAGACAGAGTAAAATCTACAGGTATCACTCTTAGGAGGAAAAGGGTCATTAATGGGGACATGATTGATGAGTGATTAAGTTTTTCAGTGAGTGATTAACCCATTCACTCCTGGGGGCTCCCCATTGACAAGTAAAATCATCTGGCGCTAGACAGAGTAAAATTCTAAGTATGGCTTGTTTAGGCCGGGATGGGTGTCAAAAGGTTAATGGGGAAATGATTGATGAGTGATTAATGGGTTTTTGCAGTGAGTGATTTACCCATTGACTCCTGGGGGCTCCCCATTGGACGAGTAAAATCATCTGGCGTTTGACAGAGTAAAATACGTACTAAGTATGGCCGATTTAGGGACGGTTTGGACATCAAAGGGTATTGGGGACATTCATGTAGTTTTTCAGTGAGTGATTAAACACCATTGACAAGTAAAATTGTCTGGCATTGGACGGAGTAAAATACTCTGGTGTTGGGACAATAAAATACTGTGGTGTTAGACAGAGTAAAGTACGAAGTATGGCTGGTTTAGGGGTGAATGGGTTAAAGACAGAGATGTCATTAACCCTTTCCCAGCTAATGGGCCTTTTGCTGCAATTTGTCAAATGACCTTTTTTCATGATTCTGCTGGTTTCATGAAATTATTAATTTTTTCCAGAAATAAAAAGAGCAGCTCAAAATTTGCTACCATGCTGATTTCGTAAAGGATATCGTTTAAGTTGTTATAGTTGGAAAAAATTACAAGGATTTGTTTTGGAAAAGGATGCTTTGCCACCTGGTTACGCTTCAATGATTTTCATACAAATCCTTGTATTTTCTAAGTTTTCAAACTGCTTTAAAATTCTTTCTTGAGATACGAAAGTCTGAAAATTTCCACCCTTTCACATTTTGTTTTATTCTTGCTTATTTAACCCATGGTAAAAGTATGGTGTAGGAATCTGAGCTCTGTTTGTGGTGCATAATTAATGAAAAATTACACTGGTGGCCAAAAGCCAAGTGTTTAAATGGTCATACAATCTTTACCTTAATTAAGGTCATATTCTCTGAATGAAAATTTTGTATTCTTGTTGGGGCTATTGACAGTACAAATTTGCTTTCAAATGCTTGAAGATGTAAGGCAAATAATTTTTTTTTACAATAACTGCTTAAATTCTTGTGCGCTCATGGGCTCAAATTGATTTTATCATCAAATACACGAGCACAAGCAATGAAATTAAAGTGACTGTCGTAAGTAGCGAATCAGAAAGGGAAGGAAAAGCTATTGACAATGTTCCCATCAATTTCAATAAAATTCATCTTTATGGCTGTTTACTGTGTCTTTTCCCCTCATTTTAACTTGGCAATTAATAAAACCATTTTGGAGTTTTGTTATAATTATTGCAAAAAACAATTGGAAGTCAGTTTTTTGTGCATCTGTCCTCTTATTGATGACAAATTGCATCATAACATTCCAGGTAGTGACCCAAAAAAAACACATGGACAACCTGGTCCGTGGAACACCCCCCCCCTTTTTTTTCCCCTCCCTGCAGACGGGTCTACAGACTGATTATGGACCCAGTCCACAGCTACTCATTTCTATGCGGACCCCTCTAGGACCACCCAAAAACAACATAGAAATATCAATAAATAAAGTAAAAATATATAAGAAAATTAATATTTGGACTTACATGTATGGGTTGTCTGGATAGACCCACTCCTGTCTGGGAAATCTCAACCGTTACCCTCTGCAAAATTGGGACCATAAGTGCTGTGAAAAAGACCAACAGATAACTAAGTTCTGTTCCTGTTTCATTTGTGTTTTCCTTCTCCCCTCTGCCATTTTGTGCTCTTGTTTATAAACTCACTTCCCAGGCTTCATGGTTCTCCATGTTCTCTCTCCCAAACAAAATGGTACATGTAGAAATTGAACTTAGTTATTTTGGTTTAAGCACTCCTTAGAAGGGGGTCCGTAGGGGTAGTCCGTGGACCGGTCCGCAAGGCAGTCTGTGTGGTAGGCATTGAAACGTAGTTATTTTGTTGAAGCACTCCTTAGAGGGCGGTCCGTAGGGGTGGAGTTCCGTGGAC
>NC_090883.1:26428345-26449760 GCF_036669925.1 Montipora capricornis | reverse complement strand
GACAGTTCTTTCGGTCAGCACCGAGTATAACGACTATATATTCTCGGCGTTTACGAAAAGAAGCGTGGCATCCGAGAAGGCGTAGTGCATAATTTGAGATGCTTGTGTACGTCATTTTTGAATAGCTTATCCTGCACCCCTACACTGAAGAGAGATTCACATGAGCGAGAAAATCGTTCTTTTTGCAGTTTTTTGTGCCTTTTCCTCTTTTCTTTCTTTCTTTCTTAAACAACATTATTTCCGTCAAACAGTAGCTAAGGCCTTCTTGGCTAAGTGCTTTGACCTCCACCTAAGATAAGAGCAATCCGAAGGTTCTTTCGGCTGTAGGCCTCGCTGTATGAAGTGCTGCCTGCCATCTTCTCGTTGACTTTTTCCAGTTTCTCTTCCGTTTCATAGTCGTGCGAGGTCGTCCAACTTCGGCCCCTTTGAAGTCCTGTGCCGTTACAGATCCGTCTTGATAAAATTTCACAGCTGTTTCTGATAAAAATTCGTCTCATGGAAATCTCCATAGCGAATGAAAGGAACTTTCTCGTAAGGCTTGAATTGCGCGCTGTAAGCTGTTTCGCTGAAGAACTTCGCCTTGCTTGGTTCAATTCGTGATGGAGGTCTTATCTTCGGCATCTTTACAGCTTCCCTTTGCTTGAAATCGTCTTTTGTGATCGTAGTAGTTGCGAATTTGACTTCTGGTGCCACATATTCGTCATCGTCTGGTTTTAAAGTTTTCGTGCGTTCGATCTTGCTCGGATCCCACGAAATTTTATAAAACTGCTTATTGGTTGTCTCGAATTCCTGAGCGTTGTTCATTGCCAATCGAAGCGTGGCTGGAGGTGGTGAACAGGTTTTGGTGGCAATGGCATTTTCGCGCCAAAACCTGGAAAGTCGCTTTTGGCTTGGGTATCGTCCCGAAATTTCGCGCGTTTTTTCAGTCTTAAGCGTTGGTTTTTGAATCTTCACTTCACGCCTCGCTTCCTGTTCTGGTGTTTTAAATTCATCTTTATGAACTGTCCTTAAAAAGTGATCCCCCTCTATACCTATAGTGACTTGATCTTCTTTCGGTTTGAAAGCTTCAGGGCGCACTGCAAATTTACCACGGTAAACATCTTGATTCCACGTTTTAACCTTGAAGTTGCTGTTTTTCTCGGGGTAAAGTATTGAGCCTGTGTAGCAGGGATACTCAGAAAATGGTGCCTGGGGACGGGGAACTTTCGGGGTAAACGTTTTGGTTGTGAGTGGTTGCCGACTGAAATTTCAGTTTCCCGCTTTCGATAATCGGTTTAGGCTGGGTAATTTTAACCACCTTGGTGGGGCCTCGGTCAACAAAGTCTTGAGCATAGACTGTCTTCCCGTCAATCTTTTCTTCAGGTATTTTGTATTCTTCAACGGTCTGAGGATGAAAACAAATATAACCAACTGTTAGATATGGCTTTACTATCGTTTCATGCAACGTTAAGCCCGGCTAACACTTTATTTTTGACGAAAATATGTTTATGTATTTCGTGAGTTTTCAACATCCTGAGAATATGTGGCTAAGAATGATTGTTTTGTTTTGTTTTTTCAACTTTAATGGTTTTAGTTAGATACAGGTCCGAAGGAAAAAAAAAAAAGACCAAAAGGTAAGTGCAAACGAGACCCGGAGTCCCATGCAAGGCACCTCCCAACTAAATCGGTAATAATCTTAAGAAATGCATATTAAACTATTGTTGCCAGTGGCATCCACAATTAAATATTTCTAAATATATCAAAACTCTTTATTTGATTTGCGCATCCGGAAATCGCTCCCACAGAATCTCAACGATAGGATACAGTGTCCGGCTCCTCCCTGTAAAGTTCAAGTTCGAACTAAACAGTTGCAAATTTGCCGAGAAAGCGCACAAAGTGGATGACTACACCAGGAACTTGGTCCTCTATTCTTTGCAGGAAACGCATGTGCCACGAATTTTAATGCACACAGGACCTACGCTTCATCGACTTCATATGCCGAACGGACTGCAGAATTAAGCCATTCAAAGAGGCCAACCAAAGGCAGAACTTTCAACTCAGTCACTTGAAGATTCTGAAGAAGCTCCATCTACATTAGTTAATCAAAGGGGGACGGGCTGGTAGGGCTATAGCAACCACATTTTTGCTTGGGTTGATTTTTCAGCGCTCGAGATGACATGAGTAATGTTTGAATTTTACCTCTTGCGCTCACGAAGATTTTTAGCCCTAAGACTTTAAAATGATCTCCGCGGTCCCTGTTAATGCGTTTCCGTTTTCAACAAGTAAACTCTTTTATGTGTTTTTGCTCATCGGCCTTTTGAAAACGCTCGTGTTTTAGCGTGGACAGCCAAAACTTAAGCTTTGGACAGCAACGACCACAGAGCTTAAATAGATTTGGAAAACGTGCTAGTTTGAACAGGAGAAACCAACACCTTTGAAAGGAATGACGTAACACTAACTAAGAAAGGTGGGAAGATTTTGTCATGTTTTGTTTTCCTCGAGCTCGTTTTGAAGGTATTACTATGTGGGGGTGAGAACTATCAGAAAAACGTGAGTGGCGATGACTTTTTGCAGGGACAAGGAAACGGCGAATTTTGAAAACGCATTAGTTGTTATGAGGGTTGGTCCCGACGGGGCTTGAACACAGCCACCCCTCACACGGGAACACTTGTTGGTCTTTATGTCCATACCTTAAAAAATTCCAGTGGTTCAGGTTTTCGCTCAATGAAATCCATTCTTTGCACTGTCCTGAAGTCCATGGGAGGTGGATTGGGATTTCTTAAGCGCGGCAATGGTTTCCTAGCATTGCGTGGTATGTTGCCCCCGTGGAGTGTGTAGGTGTGTTGATAATCCGACTTGATGCCGGACATTCCCCGCCGCTTAAACACTCCTTTGATTTTGTGTGAAGGTTTTGTGCAGCCTTCGTGACGGTGGTATCCACTAAAGAAATACATATAAACAGCATAAAGAACTTAAAGCTACGTTGGATGTACTAGAACACATCAAAATCTAAGAAGGCAGAGAGAACCAGGGTCTCCCTGAGAAACAAAGGTAGCTCTTTTTATAAGTATTTCGACTAAATTTCTCCGATTTTGTAGATCCAAGGGTTAATTCAGTGAAGTTCACCAGACTGCAAAACAGTCAGTTTTTATTGTCACGCCTGCTTTGGGCGTGAGGCTTTAAGTCTTTCCCCAGTCTCACTCTTCGTTTTCATCCTCGCTCCAGACCTTTCTATTGTATTTTCGTTTGGTTCGCACGGATTGTAAGCAATGTACAAATAAGTTCAGAAGTGGGCAAGGATTGGAACGCATACCCCGGTAATGCCATGTTTCTTAGTCTTCCGAATACAGAAAATACTGGTCGCGAATTAAGTTGATCCGCTTCTTTTCAATGATCAAAATAGCCCCTAGGTACCACTGCACCCCTGCCCCAAGACAATGGGGCCTCGCAAGATCAGATTGGGAATTTTAACGAAGCTAAACATTCAGCATTTTCGTCTGAAAACACATCAGTGGACATGAAAAGAACAAAAGCCCGTGTCGTCTGGTTATGACCACCAGTCTGTAAATTCTGATATAAAATCACTCAAAGGGAAGGCTATATATGTATCTCTGTTGACATAACCTTCACGCATTGAGCGCTTATATTGATTCAACCTCATAGTTGGCTTATTTACAATCTCTCGCAAACAGCATGCGATATTTCGATGAAACGAGGATATTTTCCCTGCACAATTTAACTCCGTATGCTTTTTGCTTCCTAATGCATTTCACAGTGGCCTTCTGTAATCACACAAAAGAAACATCTGCACGACAGGTATTGAACTTCCGAAAGGAGATATGAAGCAACAATAATGTGTCAACTCACCCACAATCGCACAGTTCGCAGACACACTGGAGTCCTTTCTCCTTCAAAAGATTCTCTGTTTCCGCTGTATACTGCCTTGATAACGCCATTTCTTATTTCTCTGCTTTTTAAACCTGAAAAGTAGACCGTAAACATTTTCTTCGAGGCGGATATGCTCGCTGCCCAGTATGTCGTTAAGTTTGTTATCCACTTCTCGCAAAATTAGTGACTTCTAACACATGCGATTGTCCTCGAAGAAGTCCAAATTAGAATTCAAACTTTCATTAATTAATAGTGCAGCTCACCTAGAATGCTAGAAGAATACCCTCATCGAAACTGCTGAAAGAAATTTCGTCAATTGGAGAGTAACGATGGTCCACACGAGAGGAATAAAAGTGTTGTGACTTGTTATCGCTATTGACAACAGCATAGTATTGTGTAATCTGAATACATAAATGAGTTGTCCCTTGGGTATTGTATGCCAAAATGGGCGGAGTTGATTGGCTATGTTGACGGTTATCGAACCTGATAAATGACAATGAAAATTATATTTATATTATGCTCGCATTGTCGGGTTTCTCTCGGAAGCACTCGTTGATCGTCCGGCAGTGATCGTTTTTTATGCTGTCATCTTCGTGGTTCATCTTAATTTCCCGCTAAAAAAACATGGCCGTCGATTGCCATTTAGAAGCCTTAGTATCGTTCCATTTTGACTAATTCAATTTATAAGGGCGAATTACTTAACTTCAACTGATACCTAGTGTCATGAATCTTTTACCTCCTTCCACGGTGAAGCTCATCGCCAGCTCGCAAGTGATTACTTCAGTCAGTTCAGTGGCTAAGGAACTCATCGAAAATTCTCTTGATGCCGGAGCAACCAGCATTGAAGTTAAACTAGTAAGTGCATTTATTTCTTGGCTTGAGTGAGAGCCTACATTTTTCGTTTCTTCCAATATTTTTTATATTTTTGGATCCCAGTCTTAGGGGTGGCGAATGGTACCTCCAAAATCTTGGGTCTCGCAAACTTTTCATCCGACCTCGAAACCTCGACAGCGTTTGCGAAATCTCGAAATCTCGTTTATAGTGCATTTATTTCAGTCTCGAAATCTCGCATTTTTTCCCCAAGGTCTCGAAGTTTCAGTCAAAAGGTAGCTTAGTCTTAATACTAATTTCTTATCTGTAAATTTCCGTTGACAAGGATTACAGTATCACATATCGATTTCATGCATGCATTAATTTTAATGTTCGACATAGTGACATACGCAGGGGCCGCGGAGTACGTTTGAAAGTAAGGGGGTTAGGTTTTGGTACAGATCATGAAGGTGTGAGGGAAGGGGGCAGAGGCTTAGGAGAAAACAACACCATAGGACCCCTAGCACCTCTAGCCCCTCCCTCTCTGCAGCCCCTGATATGATTGTTGTCATTTGAAAAAAATATTACAATGTAGAAGCCGATATACAGAGAAAACGAACCAAAAAGAGTGTGACAACATGAACTGAATATTTTTCGTGACGTTAATAGTACCTTACAGTAATCTTTGGTAATAATTTAAGCACAACTTTATTAAGAGTAAGGAATAACTACAAATGTAAATATAGCTTCACACATTGACAAAATGCTTAGATTGATTCGATTTCTGGCCGGTTGCTTTCTAATCCAATGTTTGTTTCCTTAGATTTTGTAGTACATGTAGCTTAATACTTTACGTCCAAACCTTGGGTGTTGCTTTGATTTCGCCACAGGAGAACACTTTAAGAAGCTAGTCTGAGTCTGACTGTAGTCTAAGTCAATGTTAACGATGATGTTACCCTGGATACCAAGGGTTTTTTTCTATGGCGAGATCTTGTGGCAAAGCCCAATACTAGGGAGCTTTAGCAACGACAACAGCGAAGGCAACAAGAACTTCATTAACTTGCATATTTATTATGCTCTCCACATAGATTTTTTAAACTTTTATCCATTTCTTTGAAATAGCCAAATTTGCCGTTTTATGAAGAACATGAGCACTTGAGGATAAATTTTCATTTTCTCCCCTAAATTAAGCACCTATCTGAGCAGGGTAATTTTTGAGGAACTACCACACTTTTGTCACATGAAAAGGTTGAGATAATCACAAAGTGATTACAATAACCTGAAATTTTGTATTTTGAGATGACGTTCTCGTTACCGGGGCCATCGTCGTTGCTTAGGCTACCTAAAATTGCCTTCCAGATTATCCCTCAAGAAACACACCGTCGAGTGTGGTAAAAGGTACAATTAATCTTTTACAAGTTTACTGGAAGACATATTTAGCCTGAGACAATTTCATAAATTATGTATGGCTATGTTACAAGTTAGAATAACTTGGTATAACATAAGACTGATCAAGGGTCCATTACGTACCCTGATCAAGGGTCCATTACGTACCCTGATGGCCTAGTCCCCATCAGCATCAATTCAAACCCTTTGGCCAGAAGTGGAAATCAGAGAGCATGGGACCTCTAAAAATCTCCGGTCCTGATTGGTTGTAAAAAAACCAAATTTAATTCATAACAAAACTTGTGACCAGATGACTGTTGTTGGCAGCAGCACTTCAATGATTATCAAGTCTTGCGCTTGATTTATTTTGGAACAGGATCTCGGGCTTGGATTTTTCGAAAAATTGCTCGGTCTCGGTTTCGGATTTTCAAGCAAGGGTCTCGGTGCCTCGGCAAGTCTTGGATTTTACCATTTGCCACCCCTACAGTAGTCTTAGACATTCATACTAAATGCTATTCCACAACACGCATGAGACAAAATTAATTATTATTATTTTACATGTACAGAAACCCTTTGGGAGAAAAATTAACATTCCTGTGTGCATTATCAATACCGCCAGGAAAATTCTTTATTCGTTATTCAAAGTGCAGTGCTGTTTTCTTCTGTTTTGCAACAGAGGCAACAAAAGTTCAGTCCCTCTGACAATTTTTTCATAGTTTCCCAAAAATGTCAACCCTTTGATTTGATTTTTCAAATTGGGGGAAAAAACCAGGGGGCTTGGGGTTTCTGTCGTCTTGGTACATGTATCAGTGGCTTCCCCCTGGGTGCGACCCCGGAGACCCAGGGAGATTAATTTTTGTAAAAACACGAAAAGAAATATTGCTACCTGTAAAATTATAAATGAATATGAGAAAAATTGTGAAACTTTGAGTTAAGGGAGACCAATAATGCAGACACTCTCCTTTCTTTCAGCCATTTTGTTGAAAAATGGGCTTGAATACACGCCTTCTCCACTTTGAACCGCGGGAGACTTGATTGTATGACGAAATACCGCTGTCCAACAAAATCCCCGGGATAACCCCCATGGGGTATCCCAAAGTGTGCAAAACGTGTATAAATCCCCCACCCCTTCAGGTGATAAATGCCTCACAATCTCAACAAATACCCTCAGTTCCCATGGGTTCCCTGGGGGTTGCACCCAAGGGGAAGCTGCCGCTACATGCTTTATACAGGCCTTCTGATAGGGTGCGATTAAAAAATGCAAATTATGCGATTTTTTCAGGGCAGATTGTGCGATTAGAAAGGCTAATTATGCAATAAATAATGTAAATTATGCGATTTTTTTCTCAGCAATTTAAAGCTTGTTTTATAAGGTTTCAGGTTAAGAAAAACACTTTTTTGCTGCCCTAAAGACATTTTGAACACAAAGGAACAGTAATTATGTATCTCGATCGACATTAGTTGGAATAAATAAAAAAAATGAGGTCTTCTGGACTACCGGTGTACCACGTCAAAAGTTGAAAGGACACAGCTAACATGCCAAATGAATGATAAAGGTGCTTGTCAACCACGAACGTCCGAAGATGGTCAATCACAATAGGGCCATACCCCTATTTATGCGAGAGAAAATAAGCCGCGGCTTTCTCAAATCTCTTCTCTAAGAGAAGGCAACTGTGTCATCATTTCAGTGGTGTGTATACATGTCTAAGTGCGTGTTTGTGTTGCACCAATAGAAGGAGACCCGTAACAGGTCCCCGACATGCAAAATAAAGCCTTGAATTTCGAATGTTTACGAAATCGAAGGTGGCAAAGGATTTTTAGCCCTTTTTCCAAGATAAATCATCTTAAAAATTGCGTATGTATGCAGGAATCTCTAAGAAACGTGTTGATTTATGTTTCATTTTATGAATTTTGTGTGTCCTTTTGTGAATTATGCGATTTTTCGTGAATTGTGCGATGGGATGCGATTTGAGGTCGATTGTGGGAAATCGCACCATTGCGTAATATCAGAAGGCCTGTTTATAGGAGAGGTGTATGAAAAATATTTAGAAGCGACACTTATTTCGAGGGATACTTTGATAATGCAGTAGTATATCAATATTAATCTTACTGATACATGTATCTTAAATGTCATCAAACATTAGCCTTTACCCTAAGGTCAAGACGTTATGCAATACAACTGTAACTCTTCTTATAGTCCAAATGCCTTAATGGCGGCCAAAAGAATATTGTTTTGTCTTTGTGCTAATTAGACCCACTAGCCTCTTTAGCTCAAATAAAAAAAACAAAAGAAATGTTTGTTAAAATGAGGCTGGTTGGTCTATAATCAGCACTAAGACAAAAGAGTGTGTTTTTGGCCGCCATTTATGCATTGGGTCTAATCATGATGACACTAAGACTTCACTTTTTATCCAGCACCTCGCAAATAACCTGACTCCTGGCTGTATTTGTTTTTGTGGTCTCTTTTAAATGTGCTTAAGAATAATCCAGCCAGGTCGACCACAACTCCTGGAGTTCCGTCCCATACTCCTCGCAAGCAGGTGTCCATGTTGTCGACAGCCAGGGTAAAACTCCTCCATTTTTCAAGGAAGCAGGGGTGGCAGTGAAATGGTGAAAGCACTTGCCTCCCACCAATGTGGCTGGGTTTGATTCGCAGACCTTGGTATTGCTTGTGGGTTGAGTGTGTTGGTTTTTTACTCTGCTCTGTTTTTTCTCAGGGTGCTTTGGTTTTCCCTTACCTCAAAACCAACCTACCATTTAAATATGAATTGATTTGATTTCTGTACAGTATTAAGGGGGGTACCACTTAACTACCAAGAGACGATGATTGCTAAGGAAGCTTCCAAAAACATTCCATGAATGGTTCTATGGAGTACATTGTAGCTTTTTTAATGGACGTCTGACATAACTTCAATCAGAAAGCACATGTGCAACTACCGGTAGTCCTAGTCCTCTGCCGTGCGTTTCAGAGAAAAACAAGTAAAAGTTCCTAGGAAATGAGAGGAAGAGACTTTTTTTTTTACCAGATAGAAACTGTGGCATGGAATTTCTATTTGGACAAAAAATGGAACTGATATACTGAAAAGAGTATCAAATCAGGGTCTCATGATGTCATACTTTTTATGAGAAGTTAATAATTTCTTTTAAAATCCATTCAACACTTTTTTTGTTAGAATGTTTCCATACTGTTGCATTTGTGAAAAACATAGTTAGCTCACTGAGTTTTTAGGCATTTTTCTGTTTTGGTCATGTGATTTACATGTACTAAATAATTATGGTTGTGAGTCAAACCATGCAAAGAAATGTTCAATAGAACACACTAGGCAAAAAAGGATAACTGTAGAGTTAAAGGAATTCGAGAAATGACTATTTGAAGGGGTCCAAGCAATGGTTTTGGTAGCTTAAAAGGGCCTCCCCTCTTAAGTACAGTATAGTTCATCATTACTACATTGTACTACAACTACTATTATTATTGTTATTATTATTATTATTATTATTATTATTGTTGTTGTTGTTGTTGTTGTTGTTGTTGTTGTTGATTATTATTATTATTATTATTGTTGTTGTTGTTTTTTTCTAAGTTGCTCAAAATGATGTCATCCCTAGTGTCAAGATCAAGCTACCCTATTACAGGAAACTAACCCTTCATGAAATTAGTGCGAATTTGAAAAATTCATGTTAAATTCACATTAATTTAAGCCCAACATCTGTGACGCACTGCAGAGATTCTTGTCACTTCGCCAAACAATAAATTTTATTCGCATACTTGTTTTCACATCAATCTTTCACATCAGTAAAATTGTTTACTGTCCTTCAACTGCATTCTTTTTGTTCTCAATAAATTCTTCTTTTGGAAGGGGTGTACCAGACGTGTCATTTTCACACATTTTGAAATTTTGCCCCCTCAAATTGCATGTTAATTTCCTTTATTGGGAAGCAAAATTCCCTTTAAAGCACATTATTTTAAGTCCTGTTAATTTGAAATACCTGAATTAACACAAGCGTTTGTTTCCTGTAATAAGGTATTTAAAATGGGAAATGCACAGTGTATTTCTCCTACTTAACTAACCAGGACTCAACTGTACTCTGAAATTTATGTTGAGTCCTTTTGAGGGAAGTTAATATCCACATTGGTGAACAACTGGAAAAAACGTTTTGGGGAGTGGAATGGCATGGTGCAATCTCCTCCCATGTAACTAGTACATGTATGTAGACAGGATAATTAGCCTGGGGCCGGTTCCTGAAAGGTGTAATAACTCTATTCCAGGGATAAATGTGCCTTATGCCATGAATACCTATATTTCCGGAGTAAATTCTGTTCTGTTAGAATAACAGATTTATCCCTGGAATAAAAGTTATACTTGGTATAATTTATTCCTCCTTCCAGGAACCGGCCCCTGGTTGTTGCCAATGATAAGTTAGTGGACTGGTTATCAACACTGCTCTAGGTGTTCAATTCTTTTTGTTCTTCAGTTTTACTCCTTCACCAAAAGCATGTCCATGTGGCTTACAGTATTTCACTTGTTGGTGCCACATGAAATAGTTGACTTAATGTAAAATAATGAAATACGCACTGCACATGTAGATGTCCCATGTTACAAAAAGTGCGTTCTTTCTTTCTTTGCAGCATTATTACTTGAACGGTTTATTTATGATTGGCTTTGAAAAAATAAATTTATTATTATTAATTATTATTATTATTATTATTATTATTATTATTATTGGCTCCAGATTATTGGTTTTGGTACAGCTGTAGTTCATAAATTATGTACTGTATGCTGATTACATTGTAATCTCTAGGATGGATGGGGCTTGGAAAGAATTGAGGTTCGTGACAATGGATGTGGCATTAAACTTGAAGATGCTCCTTTTATTGCTCAACCACATTACACTTCAAAGATATCAAGCGACACTGACCTGAAAGTTCTCCACACATATGGCTTCCGTGGTGAAGCTCTCGGCTCTTTGTCTTCACTAAGCAATCTTTGTGTTTTAACGAAGACAGAGTCTGAGCAAGTTGGTATGTTATATACAATTGGACATCATGGGCAATTGGAGGCTTCTCAAGCAAAACCAGCTACCACTGGTACAACCGTAATAGCAACCAACTTATTCAAAAACCTTCCAGTAAGAAAACAGTTTTCCAGCAACAATAAAAAGTGCAAAGACGAGTTAAAGAGAGTAGAGGATTTGGTGATGGCCTACAGCTTGATACACCCTGCTTTGCGCATTTCATTGCGTCATAATAAAGTAGTTGTGTGGCAAAAAAATAAAGTTTCCAATCACAGAACAGCTTTATTGTCTGTTTTTGGAACAGCATTGTTGGCACAAATGGGCGCAATAGAATCTCGTGATGAAGATAATAGTGGTATTGATGTGGTTGGCTATCTGCCAAGGCCTGGGTCTGATTTTGAAATCACTGGGCGTGCAGTAAATGACAGATGCTTCGTGTTTGTCAATAAAAGACCTGTGGACTTGAAATTTATTTATCAGGTAATCATATTTTTATTAACTATTTATTATAATTTTTTAATTTTGTTTCACTTTGCAGTGGCCCCCATTGGCAAGTAAGATCATCTGGCATTAGAGCAGTTTTGAAATGAGTATCGTAAAACCAAAACCATAGTAATTACTTTAACCAATCAAAAAGGACGGAAACAATCCAGTAAGCCAATCAAAACTCGAAGTAATTACACGTAGCCGACACAAAAGACGGGAAAATGTGCACGCGTGAGCCACAATTGGTTTTGGTTTCACTTCTGATTGGTTGAAAAAGTGGCGCAAAAACTTTGAACCAATCGCTGAGTAAAGTAGATGCAAAACCAAAGTAATTAGCTTATTACGTACTTTCGACACTCAATTGAAAACCGAGCTAGACAGAGTAAAATCTATAGGTATCACTCTTAGGAGGAAAAGGGTCATTAATGGGGACATGATTGATGAGTGATTAAGTTTTTCAGTGAGTGATTAACCCATTCACTCCTGGGGGCTCCCCATTGACAAGTAAAATCATCTGGCGCTAGACAGAGTAAAATTCTAAGTATGGCTTGTTTAGGCCGGGATGGGTGTCAAAGGGTTAATGGGGAAATGGTTGATGAGTGATTAATGGGTTTTTGCAGTGAGTGATTTACCCATTGACTCCTGGGGGCTCCCCATTGACGAGTAAAATCATCTGGCGTTTGACAGAGTAAAATACGTACTAAGTATGGCCGATTTAGGCCGGTTTGGACATCAAAGGGTATTGGGGACATGCATGTAGTTTTTCAGTGAGTGATTAACCCATTGACAAGTAAAATTGTCTGGCATTGGACGGAGTAAAATACTCTGGTGTTGGACAATAAAATACTGTGGTGTTAGACAGAGTAAAGTACGAAGTATGGCTGGTTTAGGGGTGAATGGGTTAAAGACAGAGATGTCGTTAACCCTTTCCCCCCTATTGGCCTTTTGCTGCAATTTGTCAAATGACCTTTTTTTCATGATTCTGCTGGTTTCATGAAATTATTAATTTTTTCCAGAAATAAAAAGAGCAGCTCAAAATTTGCTACCATGCTGATTTCGTAAGGATATCGTTTAAACTGGTGTTGTTATAGTTGGAAAAAATTATAAGGATTTGTTTTGGAAAAGGATGCTTTGCCACCTGGTTACGCTTCAATGATTTTCATACAAATCCTTGTATTTTTCTAAGTTTTCAAACTGCTTTAAAATTCTTTCTTCGAAATACGAAAGTCTGAAAATTTCCACTCTTTCACATTAATTTATTCTCGCTTATTTGACCCATGGTAAAATTAGGAATCTGAGCTCTGTTTGTGGACGTGCATAAATATGAAAAATTACACTCAGTCTGGTGGGCAAAAGCCAAGTGTTTAAATGGTCATACAATCTTTACCTGAATTAAGACATATTTCTCTGAAAATTTGTATTCTGGCTATTGACAGTACAAATTGCTTTCAAATGCTTGAAGATGTTAGGCAAATCATTTTTTTTTTACAATAACTGCTTAAATTCTTGTGCGCTCATTGGCTAATATTTATCATCAATAACAGTACAAGCAATGAAATTTAAGTGACTGTCGTAAGTAGCGAATCAGAAAGCGAGAAAAGCTATTGACAATGTTCCCATCAATTTCAATAAAATTCATCTTTATGGCTGTTTACTGTGTCTTTTCCCCTCATTTTAACTTGGCAATTAATAACCATTTTGGAGTTTTGTTATAATTATTGCAAAAAACAAATTGAAGTCAGTTTTTTGTGCATCTGTCCTCTTATTGATGACAAATTGCATCATAACATTCCAGGGTGACCCAAAAACACTGACCCCTGGTCCGTGGAACCCCCCCTCCCCTCCCTGCAGACTGGGTCTACAGACTGCCGTATGGACCAGTCCACATGCTACCCCTGCGGACCCCCTCTATGGACCACCCCAAAACAACATAGAAATATCAATAAATAAAGTAAAATATATAAGAACTTAATATTTGACTTATGGGTTGTCTGGATAGACCACTCCTGTCTGGGAAATCTCAACCGTTACCCTCTGCAAATTTGGACCAAAGTGCTGTGAAAAAGACCAACAATAACTAAGTTCTGTTCCTGTTCATTTGTATTTTCCTTCTTTCCCTCTGCCATTTTGTTCTCTTGTTTATGAACTCACCCCAGGCTTCATGTTCTCCATGTTCTCTCTCCCAAACAAAATGGTACATGTAGAAATTGAACTTAGTTATTTTTTTAAGCACTCCTTAGAGGGGGTCCGTAGGGGTAGTCCGTGGACCGGTCCGCAAGGCAGTCTGTGGTAGGAATTGAACTTAGTTATTTTGTTTAAGCACTCCTTAGAGGGGGTCCGTAGGGGTGGTCCGTGGACCGGTCCGCAAGGCAGTCTGTGGTAGGAATTGAACTTAGTTATTTTTTTAAGCACTCCTTAGAGGGGGTCCGTAGGGGTAGTCCGTGGACCGGTCCGCAAGGCAGTCTGTGGTAGGAATTGAACTTAGTTATTTTGTTTAAGCACTCCTTAGAGGGGGTCCGTAGGGGTGGTCCGTGGACCGGTCCGCAAGGCAGTCTGTGGTAGGAAGGTCCATGGACTGGGGGTCGGTGTTTTCGTTTCACTTTTATGACGCAATTTATAATCAATAAGAGGACAGACACATAAAAACTGAAGTCAATTTTTTAATGTCACATCAAAGTAAATCAGAAAATGTGGAGTCCCATACTTCTCACCCCTTGGTTGTAGGTCAGACGGTTGTTAGTTTTGCTAATGGTACATACAAGTAGGTGCAATGTCACTTCTGAAACATAAGCAAGTTATCAAAGTAAGAACAGTTACTGTAGAATAATTTTATATTCAAAACTGTTGGATATAATGTATTTACCTTTAATTAATGCAAAAATAATTATTTTATAATTATTTATTTATAGGTGCATTCAAGTTGAAAATGATGATTACTTTACTACTGCATGCTGCATGCTAGGTTGGCACTTGGTGACAAACTGATTTTTGTTATTGCAGCTCATCAGGCAGTACTACACACTGTACAGTAGTCACACTCGTGGAGGATCCAACAGATATCCCATAGCCTTTTTGAGCATTGTGCTACCTCCCGACAGCTTTGATGTGAATGTGGAGCCAAATAAAACCAGTGTGATGCTGACAAACAAAGATGAACTTTTCACACTTTTGACAAAGCTGTTAGATGCATTTTACTCTGATGAGAGGAACAGGATTTCAGAAAACAAAACTACATCTCCTTGTAATTTTACTGTGAATGGAACTGAAACTTCAGGGAGTCATTTGCATTTAACTAGAGAGGTTTTTGATGGTGGTATAGCGAAGTTTCAAAGTTCAAAGAATGGCAGATTTAGTGATGAGAAAGACACTTTCCATTCATCAAATGATGATCCAACTTTCATTCCATCAAACAGTTCAAAAAGCAAGGACAAGGGGCAAGAGGAAAGCCATTTCTTGGACCAAAACAGGTCATTTGACCAGGCACATAAAGAAAAACAATTTCAATTGTCGCAAAGTGATGCTCAATGTTGTTTGAACGACAATTTGTTGAATTTCTCAAACTGTAATGGGGATGACTTATTGAGGGAAGGAACATCACACCAGAAACAATCAAAGGGTGGTCAAGTAGAAAATTCATCTTCATGTGATAGTTCTCCTTGCTCAGATGCAGTAATTTCATTAACAAGTGTAAATCGACACAAGGAAAGAGATTTTCCCTTGTCTTCTCTTCACCATGATGAAATAAGTGTTTTACCAAAAGCAGACTCTTTTCGTGCAGACTCCATTAACTGTGCTGAAGAAGAAACAGTAACAAGTGTAAATAAAAGCAGTGGTGGAGCATCGTCCTCATCATCTGCTCAACAAGAAGGCACAAACACATCAGGAAACGTTGACATTTCTCTAGCACCTTCCTTTAGTAATCCTACAGAAGTGTTATGTGACAAAACACTGTGTGAAGGAAATGATGCTGTTGTCAGGAACAATGCAAGTTCTGATTGCATTAGAGGTAATAAACCCATATTAGATGAAAGAAGTAAGGTTCTGCTAGTTAAAAATGGTGGTGAGAAAACAAACGGTAATGTACATGTAAGTGAATGTTCAGCAAAAGGTAGCTGTAGACCAATAATTACTCAGACTTCTGAAAGTCAATCTCTCAAGACATTGTTTTCACTAGACTTGGATGATCTTTTTGATGACTCAGACTGTGAAATAATTTCATTTCCATCAAAACCTGTTGGAGGGCACTCTAAATCAATGAATAATACCAAGTCCTCTGCACCCAATGGGAGTTCTGTCGCAGAAGACAAATCTGTAGCTTCAGTTCCACGGAATGCAGATGGAAAAAAATGCAGTAACAAAGACTGGAGTATGGGTCATGGAATTGTAGATAAGCAAGGAAATGAAGTGGAGGTATGGTTGCTCTCACAAAATGTTCCTTTTTCCGATACACGTAGGTCTAAAGTACAGGTCACTCTTCACACCCATAGAAAACAGATGCAGCAGTTCAGGTGTTCATGCAAGCTAAAGTGGAATACTTTCAATTTAGCTTGTGTGAACACCTGAAATGTTGTATCCGGTTTTTATGGGTCAGTTATTGACCAGGGAGGCACTCACCAAAATTGATACTAAACTGCATTGAAATGGTGAAAAACAGTTCTACAATAATTGTCTTATTTAGATTTCTAGAGGTGGTTTTGCATGTAGGTAGTTGTAGATCATGATTTTAGGTGATTCCATGTTTTATTGTTTACGACCATCAGATATAGTTTATGACAAAAATTTGGTTTTATCAACGGAGTTGATAATGTAAATTGGCCACCGTACAGAGATTGTTTAAGCTGACTTTTCGAGCGTTAGCCCTTCGTCAGTGCGAATTGAGGAATTGTGAGTTATGTGTAGTTTTTATAGTAGAGTAGGAGCTATGCTATTGGTGGTAACATGGCAACATGAAAAATAGGAATACATTAGTTAAATGAAAAGCGTTTGTTAATACTGTGAGGATTAAGGGTGCTGATTGGAAGATGAATATTTGTTCTCGATTCTTGCGGCTTTCCCTCGTACCTACATGTACATGTAGATGTAGAGAAAGCCCGCAAATAGCCATGTGTTTTTTGGAGCGGTTAGGTGGCCAATTTACATTATCAACTTTGATCATAAAACCACTTCCCCACCGCCGCAGCACTATAGTTTATGACAGGCTACTTTGGTTTTGATTATTATAAAAGTAATTTTAAAAGTTAGATTCATAATTCTCCAAATCAGGGTAACATCTTGAACTACAGTATAATTAAAGCATGAATTGTTAATGGATGGGACACTGATTAACTCATTGACGTGCCCCATTGATGAATGAAATCGTCTGTTAAACATGTTTTCTGTACACACGCATTGTTAATATTAATAACATACAGTAAACAACAGGGCCTCTCTCTGCAAGCCCTGAAGGGGGTGTCAGGAATTCCCAGCTCAGGATAGTACATGTATTTTTTAACTGCATATACAATGTAATCTAAGTATTTGTGGAGCTAATAAGAAAAACTGATGTTCTAGCATCCAAGGCCAAGAAGCAATGTGCATGAGCAAAATCCATAATCAAAAATAAATTTGTCTTACTGAGAATGCCCATAAATTATGTGATCTTACCGGTATCATTGTCAGAGCACTGTTTAACAATTATTATGGCAATGCGAGGTTATCCTTTCAATCATTCCACCTGGTGTGTACAGTGACATTACTACTGTAGTTGCATTACAACAGTTTACATCTAAGATTGAGCTCTGTTACTTGGTTTTATGTTAATTTCCATGAGGAGTAGGAATTTTAATACAATAGCATGCATCTCTTTAACCAGAGATTCAAAATCATCACACATAAAAATAATAACCTAATTCTGTTATACCTCGTTTCCTTATTGTTTAGCCTGTCACTCTTCTTGTTCCTGTTCCTTCATGTAACAAGACCCCAGTTACGCCTTTTCAACGTAAAAGAAAACATTCCTCTGATCAGGTATTTATGTGGACAGAATCTTTTTTTTTTCCAAGAGGGTTTTTGCTTGAAACTGGAATAATACGACCAAGAGGCGAAGGAAATGTGAAAAAAAAAACAAAACAAAAACTTAGGATCTCAGAGTTGTGGCTGAAAAATCCCACCTATTGACCTTGCACTCCTGCTCAAGAAAGACCTGTACCTCACCTTGTTTTGTAAAGTGTAGTCAAGTCAAGCCTCAAAGTAACATGTACCTTGCAATAAAAATTATTGGTTCCCTTGTTGCAGCATTAGCAAATCCTTCGCAAATCCACCCTATTTGATTTCTCACCCCCCCTTCCTTTTTTTTTTTTTGCAGCAGTCTAGGTTGTCTCTTTCAAGCAAGAAGATAAAGAAATTTCCAGAGGTAGGTGTAGACAGGATAAAATGGCCAATCAACTGTGTTTAAAGTGCTACTATGACCAAAACATCAATTTTTTTCCCTTGGATTTCAAATCTGTGTTAACCAAACTACATAAGTGACCCAAGTTTTAGACCTTGATTTTAAAAAGACACCTGTTTATTTTAACTAGAATTTTCCTATTTAATGATCCGCCATAACTAACTTTAAAATTTTAAGAGAGCTGGATCGAGGGGAAAAATGATGTCAAAGACTCGCCAGTTAAGAATGCAATAACTATTATGTGTGTGTGCGCGAATTAATTTATATTTAGCATGGGAGTTTCTGGCTTTCAGACTTTTAAACTAGTGTTTTGCATAACAAGCTATGTTTACACGCTGAAATCTTAACCTAGTTTGTATGTCACTTTACCCTAGATCCAACCCTCTGAGGTCGAATTGGTCAGTGTGGACTGTGAGTAATGGTGGACCATGAAATCCAAAACTTACACTCAAAGTAAACAGTCTTTGGATAGAAATCAAGTCTCAAACTTTTACCTGTCAAGTCTTAAGTAATCATGCATTCAAAATCTGATGGAAAAAAGTGAAATATTTTTTGATCATAGTAGCACTAGCCACTTTAACTTATTGCTCATTAAATAAATCTTACCTGTATATGCAAGTTTTGACTAAGTTCTTCAGCCTAAACAATGTTTTAATTTAGGCTTCCTTACAAAGACCAAGTGTTCTTTTCTGACCAAAAGTAATGTCTGTTTTTGCAGATCACAAACCAACCACTGATAACTAAAATCATGTCACCTAATCCATTGCAAAGAAAGCTGCTCTACAAGAAGACAGAGATTCCTTTTTGTCTGAATTCTTTAAAAGATTTAGCAAAAAAGAGAAGAATAGAGAAGAGGTACAGAATTTAAACAACTAAGCTTTTTTTAGAGTTAGACACAGTGTCAAGTAATTTATTAGTAAAGTGACACTGTGCATTTTCAAGTAAAATAAGCTGTTTCATTGAGCCATGTATTAGAAGGCACTTCAAGGAAGATCTGGTTGAGAACTCATTAACCGAGATAATAATTATTATTGTTAATTATTTTTTGAAGAAAGGAAGATCTTGACAAATAATTATTGTTGCTATCAGCAGCCAACAGACTGTTAGTGTAACTTCAAGCACAGCAACCACAGGCAGCCCAGACTTACAGGGTAAAATTATAAGGATTTGTATGGGAAACCTGATAGCAAACTAACTCAAAAAGATATTTATATGCAAAAGTTCTCGATAAAAAAGCTGTACTTTATTGTACTAGTGACTTTCTCACTTTCTGTTCAGTTATTGCGTGATTGAACGCAATTTTAAGGGACTTCTCAGCTTCCTGGGTTGTCATTCATACATTCAAATCCTTATAATTTTACCCTACGAGTCTGGGCTGCCTTTGGTGAAATGTGGCAGGATTTTGGTGATTAAACATGCAAGCTATTAACTGCACATCGTGGTGATTCTTTAATGCTTACAATCCTAACTTATCAACAGTAACCCAAATTTAAATGAAAATCTGGGGCTGTTATTACATATGTATGAACAATAAAACCATAATGATTGAAGAAGAGTGCTCATGACAGCAGGGATGCTTCGAAGGGAGTGAGCAGTAATTACATTTTTTGTTCAAGTGAGTGTAGTATCTGGTATTTCCATGCAATCTTCAAAGCAGGCCTGAACAGGTGTCAGCTGAACCACTTAATTTTTGAGAATAAACGTTAGGACTACATTAATTTGTCTTTTCAAATCCCATGATAATGCGGGGAGGGGGGGGGGGGGGGTGACCATGGGGTGACCATAAAACAGGGTTCCGCTATACAGTACATAATGTACCCTCTTTACAAGTGATGCTAGAGCCCCAGTGGTCATTTTGTGACCCTGCTGTATGCATAGTTGGTACTTTGAGACCAAGGTGCCCTCAGTTGTTTATTTTCATTTCTTGTAGGTCAGTGGAACAAAACTCTGGCTCCTTAGACTGTTTGATTGGTCGACTGGATCCCTGGGGAGTATGGCTACTGCTAAGAAAAGGAAGTGACATTGTCTGTGTCAATCAGTATAGGTTAGCTCAGTTTGTAGATTTGTAGACGTTCTTCATTCAAAATGTACTTTGTCACTGTATTAGGTTGTGGGGTAATATTGATTGTGACATCATGTGGAATTGGTTTTTTTTTTTTACAGGGGAATCTTTGTTTACATTTTTTGCCTCATTAGCCCACAACTAGCTATCGTTTTCTTATCAGTCAGCCAAGAATAAAGTACTGAGTATTGAAAGTGCATTGCCTAATGAACTATCTCTGAAAAGTCCAGATAATCTCTGGGCAATGATGCTTTGAAAATTCGGAATTTTGTAAAGAATGTATGGGATCCTTAGTGCTTTTGCTACACAATTATAGTTAAATGAAATTAATAACATAGTTAACGACTAGGAGCTAGTCTGGTCAGTAGTGTTTTGCAGACGGTTGTTAGAGTCTTGGCCGTCTGTTAGCGTTTGTTGAGCGTTTCGGTGCGTTCTGTAGCGTTTGATAATATAGTTAAATAGTTTACGACCGGAGCTAGTTTGTTCAGTAGCTTTTTTGCAGACGTTTGTTAGCGTTTGATGCGTTCTGTAGCGTTTGCAGCAGTCTTAAGGTTGTGGGAGCCCTGGGGATGACATTGTCCAGCGGTATTCCTGGTTAGTGCATGCGTTGTTGTCCCATGTGTTTGCAGCATTTTTGTTGCTCTGTTGGCGTGGCGTTGTGAGTCGAATTAGTAGTTTAGTGGTTCTCGGCGTTCCCTCCCTATCCCCCCTTTTTTAATTATTTAATTAATTATTTATTTATTTATTTATTTTATTTTATTTTATTTTATTTTTTGTCTTTCCACTGAGCTATCTGGCTCAAGTGTGACGGGTGCCTGAGGGGGGCCTGGCAGCGGGGGTTCGTGGCTTGGTTGCGGGTTGGGCAGGCCAGTCGGGTGTTCTAGCGCCTTGGGGATGTGACTGCGGTTGCAGCCCCCAGGCTTCCTGGGCACCTACCCTCCACTAAGAATTTATCAGCTTTTGATGGCTTGGCTTGTTATCAAAGCTAAAAAAGGCTTAAATGTGAGGATTTAACAAGTTCTTTTACTTCTTGAAGTCAACTGGTGAATAGCACGATGCCGTATATGTTATTGAAGCAAAACGTACATGTAGACAATGACGGCAGCAAGGGATCCGTTATTCTCTTCTGAGAAGTTTTTCTCTGGGTGCTCCCATTTTCCTTTCCACAAAAACCAAACCTGTGTGTCAATTTTACCGTTAGCAGATTCAGCTGTTTTGATTCAAGGGCACCCAACAAGCAAATTAGGCCAAAAGCCATTGAGAGACATTTGTAGGGTCCTTCGACCTTGTATTGTATAAAGACTGTCGGAGGAGATGTTTTTACGTATGTTTTGATCTGTTCGGATATCTTAGCTGAAAATTGA
>NC_090883.1:26400845-26420845 GCF_036669925.1 Montipora capricornis | reverse complement strand
TATGTTTGGGGTACCTTTTCAAATGGAGTGAGCAGACAGCTGCTCACCCAGGGAGGCTACTACCGAACTCTCCTGTTTCTATTTCTAAGAGCAGAGTGAAAGTGATTTGGTCTCCGTCCCCTACTTGATTTATTACTTATAGCAGAATTATTACAAAATTATTAGTGACATATTGCTCATGGCAGAAACCACACAATTTTTAAAAGCGCTGTCGTCTTACAGCATTTGGGTAGAGAACAATCTCCGCTGTACCCCAACCAAATTGATGGGCAACCAAGTTGATCCAGCTTTTTCGTGCCATGTTACATAAAAAAGAATAATTAAAAAAAAAAAACGTAACAACCACCGAAAAATCCAACCGACAACTCATTAACAGTGGTCATAAAGTTGCAATTAATAGTCTTGGCAGCCATTAACATAAGAAATTCGAATCCACAATTAGCAATGATCGCACTATTGGACGACTAGAAGACAAAAATATTAAAAATATATCAAACCCGCATATTTAAGTCCCACTAATCCTGTTTTGTAAACAGTTTCCCAGTCACCAGGTTAGCTAACGAACTAGAATCAATCAAAATAGCCGACTGAGTTTTTATTATTTTATTTGACTCGTATTTTAACTTTGTTACCACTGGCGAGAAATGAGCTACTCTAACAGCTTAAAACCAATTCCTAACTTAATGATATGCTCAAATTTTCGTGAATTATGATCGGCTGAATTCTGATCAAAACCAGAAAGGTCGTACAAGGTTGTTACAATCACAGTTCGGTTAAAATCTGGAAACTGCAAGGGCAGTACCTATAACCTTATATCCTAATTGAATGTTCATTTGTCCTTCATTTTCACACCTATCGCAACCGTAACGAAAGCTAAGAAAAGAAACGAACTTAATTTAAGTGTCAAGTCTTCTAGCGCTGAAGCGTTAATTATGGACACTGTAAACTGAAATCAACAATTAACAAAAATCAAACCAAGGTCTCCGACAGTTGTTCATTTGGAAAGTAAGCAACAAGATGCATTTGTCGATTTACCTAGGCAACGACTTGTCACTCCAATACTCTATTCGTGTGAATTAAATTGAGCAAATATGGACAACTCGAAGACAGCTGCTGCACTCGCCACTATTGAAGTGCATTTGTCGACTTGACAACGATTCGCCGTCACTCCCAATCACCATTTGTACGAATCAGTGACAACTCGAAGACAGGGCCATTTATGACTCGTATCTATTCAGGTTTATTGGACAACACTCTTTATCTGGTCCAATTTGAGAATTTCCAAAATATCACAAGTATTCATTAATTCCAAATGGTAGGGTCAAATGGTAGGGTCAAATATACATTTATCGGTAAAGTAAAGCTACACTTAACTGCCAAACAGAGGCAGTCCTTGGGCATTTTAAGATCCTATTTTTTGACAGTTACACGTCTTAAACAGCTGTACACGTAGGTTGTATCATTGAGTCGCTTTTCGCTCGGATAAAGCTCTGATGCTATACAAGGAGACAGTCATGGCGCTGGATGTCGATAACCTGTGTAGTTAGTGGGATGGTTCTGAGCTTACGAGCCACGCGATCAGCGATAGCAAGCACAAGAATACTCCACAACAATTACATATCTTTAATTTTTTTACAAAAATGTTGTTCTTTCTTTAAAATCACATGTGTATTTTCTGTTTTCATCCTTTTCAGAACTCATTCACGAAAAGCGCAACACGGAATGCAATGTTTTGTCCAGCTACAGACCTTTTAAGGTGGTCCACTATCTCCAGGTACGATGAGACATTGCTTGAATGATGATATCTTTTGCGACTTTAATACTTTTGAACTGATGTTTGTATTTGCTACACCAGAATGACAATGGCAAGGTGGGCATTAATCAGAGAATATCATATCATGTAACTCTCTTTTCTGAAAGAATAAAATAAAGTAAAATTTACTACACTGTAAGATTATACATTAGCAAGAGTGAATTAGATAAGAGTGTTGTTATGGCATGGATGGGCTCCCCAGCACAGTCAAAAATGAGTCTATTTTTAGAATGCCCGTTCCCGCGAAAATCAGTTGTCATATCGCTGAAAAAAAACATGGCAGAAGCAGTCATGCGTGACATGGCTTCTTCTGATTGGTTAAAAAATTGGCGGCCCTTTGTTTTTTCGTCGCGCAAAGTGTATCGAAAATTAAATCCATTTGTGACTGTGATGGGGCAAGGCCGCAAAGTGATAGATCAACACTCTTGTCTCATTCACCCTTGACATTAGCTTTAGGTGGTTAACAGAGAGATTTGAGAACAAGTTTGACCACAGTTTCGAGTTTTTGGTTTTTGGCACGTGCACTAAGGAAAATATCGCATTTGAAACCTCGGGCACATGCCATAGTCTTGTTTGTTCTTCAGTCTAAAGTTATGGCATTTATCCGCGCAACCATCTCACACACATAGAAAGCTTATGGGAAAAAATGACGACTGTTATTAAAGGCATCGAGACCTCCACAAACCAGCAGTTGTGATGAGGAAAATCAAACGCTTTGTGCGTGCGTTTTATTGCCGTCCTCTGCAAAACAGCAACGTGTAATAAACAGCTTTGAGGTTTGAGATTTGGGGCGAACGGCAGGTGCCTTGTTTGGTATCTGAACAGGTAAAAGTCTGCATACGAGCCAAGTGGCCCATCAGGCCGGAGCATGAAGCGACCAGGAGTATTTCTACTCCCCCCTGGATGGGATGGAGAGAGGCAACGTGAGAGTATAGTGTCTTGCCCAAGAACACCACATAACTTTCATAACTTTCCCAACCAGGCCCCGAACCCGGATCGCTCGCTCCGGAGTCGAGCGCACTAACCATGAGGCCACCGCGCCTCCCGCATTTGAACAGGTACGCCTTGCGTATGAAATTAGAACAATCACTTTGTAATTGACCAAATGCATAAATGGCGGCCAAAAAAAAAAAAAATTCTTTTGTTTATATGCTAATTGGACTCACTAGCCTCTCTCTTGGCGCACAGACCTCACTGCCCTCGGTCCGTACGCCATGACCTCGGACCAAATAGTTTCCCCTCCGGCCTTCCCACTCAGTCAATAAATGTTGAAGGTGTGGAGAAGAGCAACGGGACACTTCCTTATGAAAGTCATAGTAGAATCGAATTACTCGCAACCTTCCACATACCAGACCCGCGGCGCCTCACCCTTTGGGCTAACCAAGCGTACTTTTTGCAGGGCGAGGCGGTGCGAATGGCTCGTAGTATGAGTTCACGGATGAACAGGAGTGAAGTAAATGATCTAATATTCAGGATGGATAAACAGCTTGATCATGTCACGCGAGCATGTGTTCACGGGCAACCATTCTTTCAAACCATCGCTAAGATTCCTAGTAAATAACAAAAGACACATAGGTGGAAAAAAAAAATTGCGATTTTCTGATCAACGCACCTAAAGGATCGATGATTATGACGGCTATTGTTGTGGACTATTCTTTGTCTACGCAACTCCACATTTTTTCTAATCACTGTTCTTTGTATTGATATTGTAAATTAGTATGTGGAAATAAAGAAACTTTGGATGTTTGAGTTGAAGTTTCGGGAAAACTAGCTCAACGAATGCCGGTTTTTCTTGGTTGCAATAAGCGCTTTAAAACCTGGGAAACGTTGTTTTCTCGTGCAAAAAGGAAACATTTGAAAGTTCACTTCATTGTATAATGGGTTTTCCTCTGAATACACATCTTGTTTGCCCTGTTGGCAAGGAAATAGGAGATGCCGCGACGTACTCATGTCGTCAAAGATGGCAGCCACGCGTTTTACCACGGCCTCTAACAAAAGAAACGACGTTTGCACACCCTTAGAATAGTTGTGTTCGACTTGACAAAGGTTACAACGTGACTGAATTTTTGTATATTGAAGCCACAACTAGTTTTTCGATGTTCATTTTTTTTTCTAGTGAGAAGCAATTAACGTGATGTTCCCCTCTGTTACGTCATTAAAGAAGCCTGAAGTGTTTGTCGAGAACAACCAAGGCGTCGCTTAAATATACTTTTAATCCATTTTAAGCGTATTTTTTTACCTAGCCGACGAGAAAGATCTTCAGCTATTTAAAGGAAAACTGAGGCATTCAAAAACACCATGTTTCAACAGTGAATGTATTTTCCATTCACCGTCACAATTAGCCCATCATTGTTTTGACTCGCCACCGAAATTGTTACATTTTTCCGGTTCAAAGATGAAAACCAAGTGCGTGCTATGTGTTGTCACGTTTGGAGTTTTTAACCACGTTTCACAAAATACTTGTAAACATGTCAAATACTTTTCTTTAGAAATCGTTTTCAGTTTAACTGACTAGAGGCTTATTAACCGAATCAAATAAATCTTGGCTAATGATTTCACCAGTTAAAATCAATCCGCTCTAATCAATCCGCTCTAACTGCAGGAAACAAATCACCTAAATATGCAACGAAAATATTAAAATGATTTTATTTATTTTTGGCTCTTCCTTATCCTGACGGTTTTCTAAAAATACGCTATTTCGCAGTTTTATTGACAGACCTTTTTCCATTTTTGTTTAATCTCGCTTAGTTGTGGGTTTATTTTCCAAGTTATGAACCGGATACACAGGGCTCAAAAATTGAGAACAATTTGGCTAAAACAACAAGAAATCATCGTTGACTGGCATATATTATTTTATTGATACACACGATTTTCGTACTCAGAACGAACGAATTCAGTGTTTACCTTTGGTAGGGAAATTACAAACCTCTGATTTGTCAACGACAAATACGTGTTTTTGGGAGAGTTATACGGAATTTATTGACCTGCATGGCAAAAAATCTCACAGGTCAAGCAGAGCAGCTTCCTACATCGCAAGACGGTGAAAATCCTATGGAACTAAATAGGTGAGATCCTTCACTGTTACAATATCGAAACAATACCGTTCGAACATTTTTGGCCATAAAGACGGCAATGCTTAAAACTTGCTAAAAGCTACATTCGAAAATTTCAAAAAGTGGCTGAAAACACTGCGGTGATATCACACTTTGCATTCCCTTTAATTTGGTAGGAGAAATTAAACCTGATCATTAGATAGATGGGTTTAGGAAGTGGAATGCTGCTTTGCTACCCATCGACTCACTGCTTTTCGGATGGCGAAAAGCGGACACAATTATGAAAGCAATTTGCAAGGTTAATTATGAATTAAAAGGTACCATAAACCCAGGAAATTGGTTTAATAACCGTGTCCGCTTTTAGCCATCCAAACAGCGAAAGCTCTATTTTGGGGCGACGAGCCTTGAAGAAATTGCATAGATGTAGATGTTTACGCGTAACTTTTAAAGCGCGAATACCACTTTCTGGAGCATTCTGCACTTAACAGGAGAAATACAGCTCTCTACTTGTGCCGTCGTTCCTTGCGCAAAAGAGTGCCCGTTTGTTGATGAGAACACTGATAAATGGATTTTCGAAATTACAGTCAAGGTCAGTTGAGTTCTTTAGATTAAAAGAAACTCTAAAAGGCTGTCGTTCCGGGGAAATTTTGAACAAGAACCTTTCGTTTTTAAATGTTTTTCGTTCCTAGAATAACACAAACCTCGGGGCGATATATAAAGAATTTTCTGAGGCATCGTTTACGCGAACGCGGTTTCATTTGTAACCGCATCATTTTCGATGCGGCTACACCTTCCGTTTACACGACACCGATCGAGACTGTTGCCGAAACCGTATCGATTTGAAACTGCTGCCAAAAGTGGAGCGTTTTCAAAACGATGCGGTTTCATCTGTCGTGTAAACAGTGAAACCGCATCGATTTGAGTACGATTACTATTTTGGCGAGAAGTTTTCATTGCTTTATTCAAAAGAGTCAATTTAGCACGTAGTGCAGCGCTCGCTTATACCATAACTACCTGGATTTTCTGGCGAAACGGTTCCGTGTAAGCGCTTCCAAACCGCATCGATTTTGACACAGGTTCGAAGTCATGAAACCGTGTCGATGTGAAACCGCGTTCGTATAAACGCTGGTGATTGCTAATCTATGTTGTATGTCACTTGGTCCAATACTTCAGTTTTGCTGACGAACCGAATTAAAGAGAGTTCCTTATCGGAAGACTAAATGGTGCAATTCTAGTGAATATATGTCAAACGAAACAGACTTCAATATGTCAGCTTCCCCCTTGTTTTACGTTTTCAAACTGGCTGCACGGCTCTTTCGATACTGAAACCAGAACAAACAATGAGATTGGAAGCACGAATTCGTTACCGCTTTCTTCCTATGGCGTAACACGAAGGTAAATGAATTTTACGAGATTGCTAGCTTCCAATGATTATTGGTGACTTCTGTTAAAGTTAATCAGATTGTTAAAAAAACCAAAGACACTTAGTAGTCGTTTGCTCGTCCGATCTACAATTTACGAGTTTGCATTATGTTTCATTATTTGTTATGCGTCAAACACTTCGAGATTGCCAAGTGATAAATGTATTACAATGAAAAATAAAGCAAATTGACAGAGCGGTAATGCTTTGGTAATATGAAATCTGGCGTTTTGCTTGACATGTTTAAGCAGAGATATGTAAATTCGTCATAGGTCGCTTTTTTAAAAGGACAATTTCATTCAATTCTCTTAATTTTTATCCTTTTGAAAATGGAAATTTTGAATTATTACATTTCATGATAGAAAACAACTACGAAATAGAAAACGGCCACCTTTACATTGATGTGGCAGTGGATGGTGGTGGTTGAACCTCGATGTCAAAATACAAAGTTTTGTCTTTTGGGAAAGGTAAAAGATGACACAGCAGGCCCTTCCTTGGCTGCAAGATTGCGTACAAGTCTTCACGTTAAAACTTTCTTAGTCATATTGGAGAAGTATAAATATGATAATATTTACATTAGGAAACATGCATATCACTTTGTAATTTCATTTGTTTGTCTTTCACGATCAATTTGCTCCTCTGCGGCGCGCGTGATTAGGCGCACAGTAATCATTGTGTTGAGTTCGCCCTTTCTGTCTCAACAGACACGTTTAGGGTCACTGAAGCTAAAATGAACGACGCCATTAATGCTACAGGAACAAACGGTAAGCCAAGCTTGAACGACTTTGCTCTGTTCGGTATTTACCCAGGTGGTTAATCGTAGTTGATGATTTGTGAAGGCCACCTTTTTCTTATCTAACAACTTAGTTCTAATTTCCTTTTCGACATTAAGGCTATTTAGCTGCCGATCCACAGCTCACTTTATTCTATCCACATTTAAACCGCCTTTGAACGCATATCTCACTATATCCCCATTGTCTGGTAAGCAAGTAGTTTCCAGTTTTGACAAAAGACAGTAAAACAATATCGATTTATCGGTGATGACCAGAGCGACAGGTTCGGATAATCCGAGTAAAAGCGATATAATTGAGATACAGGATACTATTAGAAGTCAGATTTAATGGCTTGAATGGCCTAACAAAAATAAACCAGAGAGACTGAGGAAAGAAATGAAATGAACAATTAAAGAAAATAATTAAGGTAAAAGTGGAAGATGTCCACAATTAAAGATTGTGAAATGAAGTTGATGACTGACAACTAAAAGTCAGATGGTGACCATCCCTCATTTTGAACATTTCCAACAACCTCTCGCATGCATGCGCTTTGAATGAGTTGTTGAGGGAGCACAGATATGGCGCGGAAAAAGTAAACTAGGATATTCAAATTTCATTTATTTAACTTCATCTAAAGCCACATGAAAGGCGCAGATTTGCAACAAACCTTGAAGATGAATTCCTTTCTTTAGTGTTTGTGCTTCGGAAATTGAGTTCAAGGATCGAGAGACCATGCTATTCGAGTCGAGCAGGGGATTACGGAAGAGTCGGTCAAAACGGCGACTTGCCTCGATTTCACACAAGCCATGCGTGTATCACATGACTCTTTGATTTTGACTTGTCTGGTAACGCTCTTTTTCTCTTTTAGGAACAAACGACCACAGTTCCACACTACAAGTTCCCGATCAGTTATCATTGAAAGCCCAGATTGCCTTGACATCAGCATATGCAGTTACCTTCTTGATAGCCTTATTTGGCAATTTCTTTGGCTTGTTGGTGGTGTTAAAAAAATCTTCCAGAAATGCAACGAACCTCTTTATAGCAAACATGGCTATTGCAGATCTATTACTGACCGTAACAGTTATGCCATACCAAGTCAAATTTCTTTACAAGGGAAATCTTTGGTTTGGAGGAAAATTGGGAATCGTTACCTGCAAAGTGCTTTTCTACGCTATTCCTATTTCTATAGCAGCTTCAGTGTTAACAATGATGCTCATTTCCTTTGAAAGATTTTACGCCGTTTTCTTTCCTCTTCGAGAAGCGATTTTCCAACGACCAAAGATTCTATCAACGATGATATGGATTCTTTCGTTTGCGTTAATGTTCCCTTACGTGTTTCTTTCTGATGTGTCATTTGATCCGGACACAAATGGTTACCATTGCCATTTCGACTTGCCCACAAACAATCTTTCAGAAGACGAAATTTTTCGCGTACTCAGAATCTTTCATATATCTCTTTTCGTAATGGTGTACGCCTTGCCACTCTTCATAACCATCATTGCATACACTTTGATATGCCGCACACTGGCTCGTCGTAAAATTCCAGGCAACATAACCGATAGCAACCGTGCCGTGGTTGAGAAGTCCAGGCGCAAGGTCGTGCGACTGTTGGTTGTTATATGCGTTGTTTTCGCGCTGTGCTGGTTTCCAACTTATGTCACTCATTTCTTCTGGTTTGTGCTTCCTGATCAACAGGACAAACTACCATACGTTGCAAGCTTTGTATTTTTGTGGATAGCTCATGCAAACAGCGCCATCAATCCTTGCCTCTATGTACTTCTGAACGATGGTTTTCGTAAGGCCCTCTTTGGGCTGTTCAAAGACTTGTGCGGACGGGGGACAAACGTTGTTGCTACGACAAGCGCGCCAGATTTTCGCCGAGGATTTACAAGAAAGGCGTGGAATGAAAAACACCTGGAACATGTCCCCGAAGCTCCTGAATTGATAAGACAAGGAACCCAGCCTACAAGTGTGGCTTCTTAGACAGAGTCGTTTGGGTCCCGTAACGTCTTCAAGAGAACTGCGTGACAAATAAAAAAATTATACAAGATGGACGTTCTTCACCCCAACATTACCAATGTTAGAACAAACGCCGGGCTAATATTAGTATTTATTATATAAACACCAATGAAATACCAAGTGAGCTTTCGCTCGAAAACATGATACCTTCACACGCGAAGATAACATATTATCTTCACCATAGTTAATGCATGGAGATGGTTATAAAACTGGACAAGTTCCTTTGTTTCATGTTTTTGTCCGTATTTTTGGCCTTTGCCCTGCACAAAACACACCTTTTTTGAGAAGATAACCAATCAAATCCTTTGATTAAATTATGCGCAACTAATTTGCGAGCACGTGCGAAGCGAAAACAATTAAAGATTGTGCATGGTCACGGTCAATTCAACATCGGTTGCGGCAACATTGTTCTCCATTTTGAAAGTTCAAAGGTTTCATAACCAGTCCCTCGGTTAACTATGTCTTCACACGTGAAAAGATCACTGTTGCTATGGTTACCTATAAAAAGGCCTTTCGATACATTTCGTTAAGTGATTTAGTATTTCATTGGTGTTTATATAATAAATAGAATACCATTACGTGGCAGCTTGGAGAAAGGTAATGTCTCTTCTCGTGTTGAAAAATATTTCACTCGTTCCCTTCGTTCACTGGTGAAATATTTTTCAGCACTCTAAGAGAAATCTCGTATCTCCGCGCACCATGTAATATCCTCTATTGATCACATGCAATCCGTGCACAATTTCCTGGTACAAGCAAAGGTCTTTGCAAAAATTAGTAGAGCTAATCATAGTGACGACTTCGAGTTCAATTTGGAAATAATCTGCATAAGTGGGTGTTTTCAAAAAGTATCAGAATTAATATTTAAGCTTTTTGAAAAACACACGAGTGCAAATTATATCCAAATTAAACCGTACGATTAATTTTAACAATTTAACTAACAACATTACAAAGCAAGTTCCGATCTTTTTTAGATAAGTTTATTTAAGCTCTAAAAACAGAAACATCATCCAAAGATCGACATGCAGAAGAGGGTTATTATTTCCAATGTAAATATGCTATTTAAAAATCTTTCTATATAAACTCTAAAAACCAGAGAGATTAAAATGTAACTCATGATTCCTAGATATGAACGAAACTCGAAAGCGTTTTTTTTAAGGTAAGAGTGGGTTTCGTATGGACAAGGATTACAACACTGTCGATGCTCTCAGTTGGAAAACGTTTTGGTATTTGTCTATTTCTATTGTCAGGCAATTGTTTTACGGATGTCTGCGAGTCCCCAACGATCGCCATGGCAACGGTAACGGTTGTTCCATTTTTCAAGTGAAATATCTTAAAACTTAGTTCGGAGACCAAGTTGTTGTTTTCTTTGACTTCGTAAACCGTATAAGTTCTCTTATCTAATGCGTGGTATAAGAAAAAAATATTTAGTTGAACTTGGGTGCTTACCATTTGTCGAAAAAACCGGTTGGCGTTGCCGGTTTGTGAGCTTTGCATGATGGTAAAAGCGATTTTCCGTTTTTATTGACCTGCTTGTTCGGTCCAACTGGAAAATGTCCGGAAGAAATAAAAATAAAAATTCCACTTTGACGGGTGGGATCGGTTGGACCGAAATTACCCAAGTTGTTATTTCCAGTACTGCTCTTCTATCTCCACCAACTGAAATTTAACACATATTCAAGACACCGGACCGGACCGTTCCAATTGACTTCCAATCGAAATTCCATTGGCTTAATAGTAAGCATCCCTTGAGTTATTTGTGAAGACGCAGTTGTATCATGTAAAAAATTCCACAATATTTTCGTTGAACGAATCTTGTATAAAAATAATTTCAGAGTAGGGCACCGAGCTAAGTTTAGAGATACTTCTCAACATATCAGTATCGAGTACACGGTTGAATCACTTTTATTCCTAATTTTGTAGTTATAAAATAAGACACTTCACTTTTAAACTGCTGAGTGGAAGAATTATTTTCTCCTTCAGTATTTACTAGTAATTTTGGCTTAAAATATTGCCAGGAAACTATGTGGAAAACACACTTTTTAAAATGTAGAAAGAGTGTCATTATTACATAATCGTATATGCATATGACAAATTAACATCAATTAGTTTATTTATGTCAAGGAAAATATCGATCTACTGCTTTTCCATCAAGGCTGAATAAAAAACATTAGTAATATATACTAAAACATTTGATAGCGTTAAAGACACGATCTGATTGGCTACTCGAACGCCGAATATCCTCTGTTATTTACCTCCGAGCAACTCCCGCGGGATTTGCGCCCGAAAATATTGTAATCGTTGCAGGAATAAATGAGTTAAATCATCTTTTTGTGATGATATTATCCCACTGTTTTAGTTTACACCAATACAACTTACTATTCACGCATGATCACCTCAGTGTCTGTGAAATCCAACTTGAAAGCAGTTTATTAAGACTCCAAAAGAACCTTGCATGCGAAAATCCAAACAACTGATCTTGAGATTTGTGCAAAAAATGCTGCATAACGTAAGATTAATTGAATTTACCAATGCTAACATTAACAAAGAGTTAAGCATTGAAGGCAATTGGTTGCAGCCTGCGTTGCGGTTTGGCAGACACCAAGTAGAATCGTTACTTCAATGCAGCGATTTTGGGTATCTGCGCGCTGCATGGACGGAAGGTGCGCAATAGAGCGTAGTATTCTGGTTTTATCGTGGAAGAAAATATATAAACAAGCGAAGCACGTTTCTCTCGAATTCTGGTGACCTATTAGTTAATATTATTTTATAATTTGCCAGAAGGGCTCTGAGCTTCACTTTTGCAGTTTTTGCACCAATTGAAGTGAAAACGTAACTGCAGAAATGCTAAATATCCTTGAACTACTCCGAATTTTTCATAAATAATTATGTGAGAATCTTTCTGTGATGTCAGAAGTACACAATTCGTGTAACACGGATCTCTTTTCCTTGGAAGAAAGCTGGGTATTTAGGTCACCAATTTTATGCCTAAATATGGACAAAAATAACATCGAAGCTGCACGCGCGGGAAATTGCTAAGCTGCGTTTACATGTATACATCCAAATAGGGAAAATTTCAAACTAAAAAAACCCCAGCTCTGAAGCAGAATTAAGCGCTTCAAGGTCATGAGCTTCTAGTGATATTTAATTTCCTACAATTCAGTCTTTTTTTATTTCGTGATCGGTCTCCGCCATTTTAGACTACTAAATCACTTTCGCCGTTTGGAATGTGGTCACAAAGCCTGATCAAAATTCGCCGTTGAGTGGATCTTCCCAGAGTCGGTCCTACAAGCGTGCACAGAAAGGAGGAAGACTCTGTGCACAAGATGAGAAATGTGCCAACCAAGGTGGAGCAGCGATAATCGTGTCTACCGATGCTGGAGTGTTGAAACGATCAGGACAATTGATCTGTAATAATGTGCCGTTCGAACATATGCCGGAGTGTTGAAACCTTAATGTTACTGTTTTCGAAAAGAAAAAAGATACGTTGTCGAATGCGCAGAGACAACGGCCGTTTTCATACGAGAGACGCATAATCCGTCAAGACAAATTATTCGTTTCTCGTGTTATTCGTTTAGTGTAAAGACGGGACGAACAATCTAAAACGCATGGTCCGTCTGAGTCGAACTTGGGCGGGCGGCAAAAGACACGTAATAGGGACCTTAAGCAAAGACGACGACGACGGCTACAAGAAAGTCGTCTAAAAATATTATTTCCCGTTATTGTCATAATTTTGTGATTACTCTAAGTCGCTCGGCATGGAAAATGTGAGTTCACATTCCAAGAATAAAATTGGCGACAACGGTGTGGATATTTAGAGAGAAAATTGAAAAGTCTGCGTCAGGTACTCGCGTCCTCCACATAACTTCAAACTTGATCATTTCTCGTCGTTGTCAAGATGAGAACGGCAAAGAAATGTATCAAAATGTAAAACGTACGTGCAGTGCGTGCAGAGCTATTTTTTAGGGTCTCGAATGCGTTTGGACGACCTACACCATCATCATATCATCATATATCGTTATTTACCCTCGGATTTTTAGAGTAGCTTGATGTAGCTAATTTCTCCGAGCATTTACCCTCCCAACCATGATACATCCCAGAAGACAGACCACAACACCGGGAACTACATGCCCTACACTTAGCGACAAGTGTGCGGGTTCTTTTACGTCCCACAGGGGTTGTGAGACGGGACCTCTGGCTTATCGTCCTTATCCGAGAAGACCAGAGAGTCTAACCATTTGCAGATGTAATTACAAAGGCAGCAAGACCCTGAGTGTTGGTCCGGCCGGAGTTGAACTCACGACCTCCCGCGTGACAGCCCGGTGCTCAACCAACTAAGTCACCGGTAGCACGTCTTCGAAGACGCACTAAACTGGATAGTACGTTCGTCCAGACGCATACAATGCGTCCCGTGCCCATTTTTTTACTAGACGAGTTTGACAAACGTCAGGAGCTGATAGTAAGGAGCCTACAACTCCAAAACGAAGTCTATGTAACTGCATTTTCACACATCAAGCTATTTTTCGACAAGTTCTTAAACATGATTTGGCTTGCAAGAGTGACCACTCTCAATGCCATGGATAATATTTCTCAAGCAACAATAACCCACTTTCGATACGTTAAAATTCAGTCCTAAACAAAAGGCATCATCTCTAGGTTCATACAAATCCTTATATTTATTTGCCAGAGGCTCCAGGTGATGCCTTTTGTGTAGGAATGAACTTTAATATATCGAAGGTGGGCTATTGTAATTAGCTAGAAAGAAATAACTCGGTCTGTAAAAACGAACTGTTCCAAAAATACAATGAAATTGTGAGCTCCTAGTCATGCGTTCCTGTACACTTTGAACAAAATGTTTTAATAAATATATTTATAATTATTATTTTTATTTTAAAGGAAAAAAGGTACACAGTTACAAAATCAAACTAGTGAACAGAAATAGAGAGTACAGTAAATTAAAAGTTTATGGTAGCTAAATACATGTCTGAAAAGTACATTGATATCTTATATTACCGTAAGGCAGAACTGTTACAAGTATATTTATTTCCTCGTAATTATATTTGTTTGATTGTTTGAAGGAGAAAAAGGGATAGTGCGAGACTAACTTTTCTCTCTTACTTTACTTTTAAGGTTCCGTCAAAGGATCCCATTCCTTATTCTCCTTGATGTAAGGGTACGATTCCATCTTACATTGAGAAAACAGTGGGGGAAGAAAACCGTTAATGTTTGGAGGGGTTTCCCTCATTTTACAGCACCAAGTGAAGAACTTGGCAATTAGGAAACAGAAATTGATTAAAATATTATGACGTGAAGAGCTTTCTGGTCTCAATCATAATAAGACAGTCGTACTCTTTTGGTAAATATCTGGGATGATAACTTTCTCTTAGCTTTCAACCACATGGAGGAATGTTTGCCCAAGTTCATTGTGTCACTCACAAGTCTCTAGTATAAATACGGCCAATCTTGTTACGATAACATGAATTTCCTATTGTCAATGAAATGTAAAATGAAATAGCTGCTGCAGCTGCTTGTTCTTATTCTTCTTCTCAGACGACGACAAGAAACGATGAAAAACCTCTAGTTTCGGTGCCACCATCGCTTATTGTGTTAACCTGCGATCAGGCCCATTTTTAGCTTCGCCCATATGTTCTCTTATGTCGTCGCTCGCTAAAATTGGGCCTGACCAAAAGTCTCTCAAGAATTCCGGACGGTCGGCCAAATTTTGGCCGACCAAACTCGTGATCTGATTGGCTGTTGAAATGCCGGAAGTGAAAATGCCATCGTGATTGCGCGGAGCTCTCGCGAAGTCCTCGAGACTAATCCGCCATAAGTGTACGAAAAAATTTGCTCCCTTTTGTTTCTTACAATGCCGTGGACGGTGCAACTTGATTTTATTTGTATAAATGGAGATATGCCATCTGAAACATCTCATAACTTGTCCAGAATCGGGTTTGAATCTCTGGAACGAGTGAAATTAGCGATTCCGTTGTCGAGCTCTGTGGCCATGGGGTTGAAAGTACTTTGGCACAAACTTCCCTGATGTTTTGAAAGCTAAATAGCTGGTTCTCAGTTTCAAATGGCAATGAAAGCCGATGCATATTGGTTTCCTGGATGAGACAAGGGACATATATATCAACAGGAGGAGATGCTGATAAAATCGCAAGTTACACGAATGCATGTTTTGAATATCTGTGTATCAAACGGCGCGCTTTATTTATTTACTGTACATGACACGGTTTGTTTGCACACTTCATAATATTTCCAGTTGATTAACTTTAAACTCGCACTCCAGAAACTAAAATGGCATGTTTCCAGAGAGATCAATTGTACAACAATAAAATAAACTTTGCGAGTCCATCTTACTGTCCGTACTCCATCAAAAAATTAACAGCCAAACTTATCATGATTTTACTGCGCGCAATTCTAGAAATACACTGCAACTGAAGATATTACCCGAAAAAACCACCAAAGAAACCTTCATGGGCAAACACGTTAAAGGAATAATGTATTTCTCTTTTTTTTTCTTTAAAAATCTATTGCCAAACCGTCCAACGACAAAATGCTAGGTTATCTCAATTACAAATTAAGATGTCAAGCTTAAAAGATTGCATACTCAGTGAAGTTCGGAGGGAGAATTACACCGGCCTTTGCCGAAATATAGTCGTTGAAAACATTCCCCATGCTTTACATGTGTTTTTCTCAAATTAAAGCCAACGGTAACTTTTGAATTCGTTTACAATATTCTTCCCACGGTAATTAACTCTGGTCAAAACAAAATTGCGTGAATCTGCCGTCCACGCGTGTATTGGTGTAATGGGAGTAAATTTGATTGGCAGATGAAGGACATGTCAATCAATCAAAAAAAGTACGCGGAAGGAATTTCGAAGAGGAATTTGGTCAGGCTATATTATTCGTTTCGATAACTCCAAAAAACTCGAAACTAAAATAGAGCCTGATCGCAGGTTAATTGTGTTAGTTTAAAGGGGAACTGCGGGCCCACAATGCTGCGACACATCCGGGACTTTTCCCCGCTTTGCAGCGCTAATTTCGAAAGCTAATTGGGGAATTGTACAGAAAACAATTATAAAGAAAGTCGGCCGAAAGCCGGGAGAACCGCTTGAAAATTCTTCTATTATGGGATAGCTATTTAGTTTACAATCAAGTATTCATATGGCTTTTGTTGTAAAGAAGTTAATAAATAAAATGTGACTGTCCTTACGTCAGTGGTTCAGTTAGAAGTATTATTAATTTTTTTGGCCTCAAAAGTAGCTATTTCGGCACTTTGTTTGTATGGCTTGGACAATTTCAGAGAGAAAATTTTGAAAAATAAGGGGTGAGGAAATGAGTATTCATATGGCTTTTTTTACTTGATGCTCTAAGATGGTCCTGCCGAATTTTCGCGGGATTCCGATCAGTAGAAGGAGTATTTTTTTAGCCTTTCCTTCAACCAAACGCCGAACCTCAGAGATAATATTCAAATTTGCCCCTACAAATTTCCCACGGGGATTGAGTTGGCTAATTTTAAATTTCCCGCGAGTGTTGTAATTAATTCATAGTCCCGCCCTCAAAAACAATGTTGCACTCGTCACATTAAAGAGCTACTGAAAGGTGATGCGACCCAGCGAGGTGTGACTTTTTTAAAATGAACTTTATGTATTTCCACGATCGTGGCCGTTTACAGTTTGCTGCTTTTAGCGCACGCTTCAGTTACATTATGAACACATTATGTCAGAAAACGGATCCAAATTTGAATATTCGTTGTTGCAAAGGAAAACTTGTTCCCAATGGGATTACTATTTTGGGTCAGTCACGGATCGATTGACCAGTACTTCATTGATCTTTTGTAATCACAAACATCTATAATTTCGATTTGGTTTATCAACGGAGTCGATAATGTAAATTGACCACCGTACAGAGATTCTAAAAGCTGACGTTTCGAGCGTTAGCCCTTCGTCAGAGCGAATCGATTCGGATTCGCTCTGACGAAGGGCTAACGCTCGAAACGTCAGCTTTTAGAATCTCTGTACGGTGGTCAATTTACATTATCAACTCCGTTGATAAACCAAATTTTTGTATACTACTTCCCCACCGACGCAGCATCACAGTTTCTTTAGAAACTACCCCTTCATATAATTTCGATTGACACAGACTTGAGATCAACTTCACACATCTAAGATTTTGATTGACACCGTCTCATTTCCGGCGGAGCAACAGGCTAGAAACTGTTAACCAATCACAGTCAATCAGTTCTCAACTTGCTAATCTCTGATGCCCGGTCTTGAGAATTTCAGCACTGCAAGTACATGTCGCCAAAGACAATAGCATTGTTGGCGATGCCGGGTAAAATCTCCGTATTTTGGGGTGAGAGGCCTTTGGTGTACGTTTCAATTTTTGATAAAATATTTAGCATGCGGCTTATTAGAACGTAGATATTGTACCTGAAATGCGAGCAAAAATTGCAAATAGAATTCCGCCATCTTGAAAAAAATTAAGACATCCTCCACTGGTCAGCAGTAAGTTGTGACGTAACATCGTAAAAGGGTTTGCGCGGGACTTTCACATCATAACATCGTAGCGTCTCGTTACGTTGCTGTATTTGGTTAACTTATAGTCGATATATTTTAGCTTGTTTTGAGTTAGCCAACGCTTGAACAGTGCATTTTTAGGGAAAAATAGTGAGTTGCGTTGTCCCCGGGTGTAATAAATATTCAGCGAAGACGAAAAAAGCTGATAGTGTGAGTTACTTCCACATCCCGCTGGATCATTAGGTGATGGCATGGCTGGACAGGATAAGACGCACAAATTTGCCTCCACCAGAGAACTGCCATTTTTGGAGTGAACATTTCCTACCAAGCTGTTTTGAGCCTGATCTCCGTGCACAGTTAACTGGGCAGACGGGCAAACGGAGTTTTAGGGCTGACGCTTTACCGTCCGTATTGAAATACAGCCATAGCCCAGAGGACAAATACCCAGGCGGAGAAATCATCCGAACGTCGCCTCGAACGACAAAGGCATGAAGAAGTTAGTCTATCATTAATTAAATGTTACCCTGAATTATGTTACATAAATGGCCTTGTTTTAATAGCATGTTTAGTCTGGCACGATTTGAATGAAAACAAACAGTACATGCACAAGTCCTACTCTGGTCCTAACTATTTAAATTTTTTATGGTGCTTAACCGTGCAGCTTTAACCAAACTTGCCAAGCATAGTTATGCGTCGTTTTTACTGGGTTGCCTATGGCAATCCAGTCGGAAAATGGGTAGATTTCCGTTTTCTTTTTTTTAGTATTTTTTTCCGTGTCGGTAAAAGTCTTGCCTGTCACTCCCGTGCTAAGTGGTGTCTTTGTGCTTAGAGTCTTCTTTGCGTATTTTGTTAGGTTTGAGGGGGCTGGGGTAATGCGTAGCTGGCTCTGCACAATTAACATGTGATGGCGTCGGAAGTCATTGTAACGCGAATGGTGTTTTAGTACATCTTTAAAGAAAATATACCCATATCGAGCTCAAGAATGGAACGTCAAGACAGGCGGTGAAACATAAAGATCTGGAATCTTAAAAGCGACGAGTAATGGACTTCGACAGCGTGAATCTTTCGTCCGTCGAGCCGAAATCAAAATGAGCTGTACTTTTAGTATTTCGCCAAGGTGGTGTTACGTACAACACTGAAACCAAATGGAAATTTCTCTGGTAACTTACGGGTGCAACAAAGACAGAGAAGGAATCGAACACCACAAGTAGGTCTGTGATCTCTCTTGTGTCTCACAGTGTTTACTGAAGTCGCATCTATTTAAAGTTTGCCAGTTTGTCTGGCAAGTAACATTCATTTTGTACTCAACTCTGCAAAGGTTAAAAAAAAATTGGAAATGTGACAGTGAAAAATTATTTGAATGAAAGCTTGTTGTCTCTTTTGTGCTTTATTATGTACGGTCAAGGTTCTTTCGAAAAGGGTTTGATGTGAACTGTCAGAAATTTATTTAATTGCGTATGCTTTGTGATTGTGTGTTTCTTACACGCACGCAACTGAAATAGGAAGGGTTTCTTGCCTCTTATAGCAAATATGTTGCTTGTTTCGATAAATGTTTCGCTGGAAATTATTTCTGTGAAATTTCCAGCTTTTGTAAATTTATCATGTGTAATTTTCGAGCATAGCATATTTGCATACATGTGTTGAATATGATACAGGGAGAGTTTTTGTGGTAACGCATAAGTCACGAAAATAAACAGGTCTGTTGGAAGCGTGCTTGAGTTTAAACACAATGAGCCCCAAAATCAGCGAAAAATTGTGACGCAGATGAATAATAAAGTAGCTGCCATTTCCAAAATGATGAAATTACCTTGTGATAAATAACGTCGAACGCGCCTTGGAGAGTAAATTTTGACTTTGCATAAACAAGAGTTGTGCGATTGTGATCTTTGTTTTGACTACGCGTATTTCATTGTCAAACTTTATAACACCTGACAGAAAAAAAAACTTACAAAAACCCGGTATCTTGCCATCATTTGACACAGATGCTTCACTGTCTGGCGAGTAATCATGCCGCGGTAACTTAACACGGCGCCCGCTGAATTCCGGCCATGTCACTTTCGATTTGGCGATTTATTTGAACGAAGCAAAAATCTCCCAAAATGTTTGTCGCTGATCGTAACTTTTTATATTCTATATTCACGATTCAAAATTAATGTTGTTTTCATGTCGTAAATATGTTATTCTCGATCGGCCGTCCTGGAGACTTCCTTCTGCTCTTTCTAAAAACTGTGTATCAATATTTGTTTTTGCATAAAGCAAGCTAATAAGATCTGTACCTTGCTGAGTTCGCATTTGTTAGCGTTAATAGTATTTTCGGTCCGATGCTTCTGTTTTATGAGGGGTATATTGTTTTGGTCCAACACAATCAACCCCGCCAAACACTAACCCCGCTGAACAGGG
>NC_090883.1:26370845-26385845 GCF_036669925.1 Montipora capricornis | reverse complement strand
AAGATTCTGTAAAGAAATTGTAGCTCTTGACCTTCACGGTGTATCTGTTGATGTTTATTTACCGGTGCGGTGTCAAGCGATTGGAGATCTCACAATACTTCCCTTACACACTTGTGAAGAATCCGAGGCTCCAGCTGAATGTTCGTTGAGGAACCCGCTGTTAACGTTGAAGGGCAACCTCACGTTTCTCCTTCACCAGCCTCTAAACATTGCGGAAAACCAGGATATTTTGTATATGTTGGTACGGAATCCAAACCGAATCCAGATCTACAACAGAATTTACAAATCGTGCTCGCTGCTTTTGCTTACATTTGGTTAAACCGAGCTAAGGACCAACCTCAGTGGATACTACCATAGTAAAGTAGCTAGATAGGCAAAACAGCGACACCTTCGACACCTATCTGGGAGAACTGAAAGGAACATTCACATAGAAGGACATATGCACTTGTGTACATGTTATTTTTGTATCACGTTAGTTACAAGTTTCCCTTAACTTAATCTCACCACTATAAGATTTGTACTCAAGTTCGTCCTTATTGTCTCAACAGATAAGTCCAGATTCCTTGAGGCTAAAAATAAAATGAACGGCCTCAACAACGGCACAGAAACAAACGGTAAGCAAATCAAAACGGGTTTGTTGTTTTCGATGTTTACCGAGGTGGCTTATTGTTGTTGATGGCTTATTTAGTCCAATAGTTTAATACACGAAGTGCCAGTTTACCTTCAACAGGATCACCTCCCTTTTATTTCGTTTTCCCCATTAGACTATTCGGAGGCAGAACCATGGATTCCTTTATTCCAATCCCCCCCCCGCCCCCTCCCCCCCATCCTTTATACCACCTCAGTCCTTTGAGCACATTATATCTCACCATATTCCCCATCTGGCAACTAATTTCCAACCATAGCGTTAAAAAAAGAACACAGGTAAGACATTAATCATAAAGAGATTTATCGGTATCGGATTATCTGGGGTCGAACGTAACCATCCGATCATAAGTTCCAATGCCCTGACAACTTGCGCTGACTACCACTTGTCTCGATATCGTACGAGGGCCTCGAAGCCATGCATGTATCACATGACACCTTGCTTCACAGACACTTGTCTACTTATCATTATTATTATTATTATTATTATTATTATTATTATTATTATTATTATTATTATTATTATTATTATTATTATTATTACTATTATTATTTCTCTTTTAGGAACAAGTGACTCCAGTTCCACTCGACTTGGTTATTTATCATCGAACGCCCAGGTTGCTTTGACATCAGCATATGCAGTTACCTTCTTGATAGCCTTTTTTGGCAATTCCTTTGGCTTGTTTATAGTGTTGAAAAAATCTACTAGACGTGTAACGAACCTCTTTATAGCAAATATGGCTATTGCCGATCTATTACTGACCATAACAGTTATGCCATACCAAGTCACACGTCTTTACAAGGGAAATCTTTGGTTTGGAGGGATATTGGGAATCGTTACTTGCAAAATGCTTCGCTACGCTGTTCCTGTTTCTATAGCAGCTTCAGTGTTAACAATGATGTTCATTTCCTTTGAGAGATTTTACGCCGTATTCTTTCCTCTTCGAGAAGCATTTTTCCAACGACCAAAGATCCTATCAACGATGATATGGGTTCTATCGGTTGCGTTAATGTTCCCTTACGTGTTTCTTTCTAATGTGACATTTGATCCGGTCACGAATGGTTACTATTGCGACATAGCGCCCAGTAAAGATCTCTCACAGAATGAAGTTGATCGCGTATTCAAAATCCTTCACATATTATATTTCGCAGTAGTGTACGCCTTGCCACTCTTCATAACTATCGTTATATACACATTGATATGCCGTAAACTGGTTCATCGTAAAATTCCAGGCAACATGACCAATAGCAACCGTGCCGTGGTTGAGAAGTCCAGGCGCAAGGTCGTGCGACTGTTGGTTGTTATATGCGTTGTTTTCGCGCTGTGCTGGTTTCCAACTTATATCAATCATTTTCACATGTTTGTGCGGCCTGATCAAAAGCACAAACTACCACGTGTTGTCGGCTTAGTATTTTTTTGGATAGGTCATGCAAACAGCGCTATCAATCCATGTCTGTATATACTTCTGAACGAAGGATTTCGTAAGACCCTTTTTGCGCTTTTAAGAAACTTATGCGGACGGAAACAAACGTAGTTGCTACGATAAACCCGCCAGCGCTGATCAAACTGGATGCGAAAACACCATAAACATATCTCTGAAGCTCTTGAAAGTACAGGACAAGAAACACGGTCCAACCCTTTTTTTCGCTTCTTAGGTAGAGACTATTGAGGACTGTCACGTCTTATTCGGGACTGCGTGACAAATAAAAATAACGGAAAAGTCGAACTGTCTTCACCCCACAAAGGAGTTGCTCGCAATCGAGCTGCACCAGTCGCGCTGACCAAAGATGAGTACCAATGCAAATTCTGCCCTGACATATGCCTTTACGGCACTTAAATTTGTACTGTACCCCTTACTAACCCAGTTCGTGGTCCGTACTGTAAGTTATGTAAGTTATGGCCCGCGCATCACTGAACGGGAAAACGAGGATCCGTAACTTACAGTACGGACCGAGAAAACGAGGTAAGTAAGATATTTATTTTATCTCTGAGGTAATCAGAAGTGCGGAAAAGGAAACTAGTTGGAGGTTCAACCGCCACAACGATTGCGCGTCAAAATTCTAAAACTAATAATTGTTCTTGGTTTTTTGAAATAGTTGCTTGCAAGATTGAAACAGTTTTACAAGATTGCGTGACATAAATGACATGAAAAACTCGCTAGAGAATGTTCAATTTATCAAAATTTCAAATTTAGCGGGCCGTACGGCGGCCGTACTGTAGAATAAGGTCCGCTAAATCAGCCAATCACGGCGCGCGTACTATCTCAGAGAATTTCCTTTTATCAGGGAAATGAAATAAAATAACTCTGATTTGCCAGAAAAGGTCAACCCTAAACATCACCTAGTTTAGCATACAACTGTGCAATAATCCTCTTTTGCAGTGCCATGAACTAATTATTCGCTTAACTAGTCATTAAATGTAGGTGTGTTCCCAGACGACTGGAAGTGTGCACGGGTCACTCCACTATTCAAACAAGGGGAACGTGATGACCTAAACAATTACCGCCCAATTTCCGTTATCCCGGTTATAGCCAAAGTGTTCGAAAGAATAGTTTATAACCAATTATATGCGTACCTAACAAAGCATAACGTAATATGTAAATGCCAATCTGGTTTTCGCTCTATTCATTCCACCGTTACGGCTTTACTTGGGGCTACGGATACTTGGGCTTACAACATTGACCGAGGAAAAATAAACGCTGTTGTTTTCCTAGACCTAAAAAAAGCTTTTGATACGGTTAATCACGAGATCATTTTATCTAAATTAAATAATTACGGCATACATGGCATTTCTTACAACTGGTTTAAGTCCTATTTGGACAACCGCACTCAAAAGTGTTCCATTAATGGATCACTTTCTAAAACTTGCTCATTAAGTTGCGGCGTTCCTCAAGAGACTATTTTGGGTCCATTGTTGTTTTTGCTATACATCAATGATCTGCCAAACTGTCTAACGAATTGTATGCCATGGATGTACGCAGATGACACCCACCTAACATATGCGGGTGACAATACAGGCGACATAGAATCAAGACTTAACCATGATCTAGAAAATGTTAAAAAATGGTTGATAGCAAACAAACTTACCCTGAACATGACAAAAACCGAATTTATGCTGATTGGATCAAGGCAGAGGTTGTATGCTCTCACAAATCCTCCAATTCCCGAGATTAATGGTGCTCCTATCATTCAAGTTTCTGTTGCTAAATCCCTGGGCGTGCTTATTGATAATAATCTTAACTGGAGTAGCCATGTCGATAAACTGACAAAGAAAGTAGCTTCTGGAATTGGAGCCCTCAAACGTATAAGGCATCTCGTTCCTCAGACGACATTGCGCTCTATTTATCACGCTTTACTTCAACCGCACTTTGACTACTGCAATGTCGTCTGGGGAAACTGTGGTATCACGTTACATGACAAATTACAAAAACTGCAAAATAGAGCAGCCAGAGTTTTGACCTTCTCTAATTTTGATGCAAATGCTAGCGAGCTATTCAAAATTTTAGGCTGGAAAAATCTAGTTAGCCAGCAACAAGTTGCGCTGGCCACAATGGTCTATAAGTGTCTTCAGGGGCTAGCACCGGAATATCTATGTTCTAAATTTACAAACCGCGAATCTGTTTATAGTTTAAGAGACTCTGAAAGAAAGCTTAATGTTCCGTTTCCGCGGACAAATTATTATAGAAACAGCTTCAGCTATAGAGGTGCTACTGTCTGGAATAGCTTACCCCTCAAAGCGAGACAAGCAGAGTCTCTTGGGCTTTTCAAGAGACATATTTTAGTATAAAGCACGGCATTCATGGAAAGCAGCTTTAGAATTAATATAGTATTATAGTAATTGTATTTTATATATTGTAATCATTTTAAAATTTTACCTTTTGTAATTTAGATTTTAGCATTGTTTGTAATCTTAGCTGATGATTTTACCGTGCATAAATAATAAAATATCATATCATATCATATCAATAGCTATCGCTAAGTGCCAACGAAACAGTCAATATAATACATACAAGGAAGGATTACGGTTTGCAAACGTTGGCCGTGTAGCACTTATATTTGAACAGACTTGTAATGTGAATTGCTAGTTTTCTACCCCATATGAACCATGTGAGCGTTAGCCCTACTGTTGGAAATGGGCCCGCACAAGGACAGAGAAAAACTGTGACCAGGGTGGGAATTGAACACACGACCTTCGGGTTAGATCACCGGCGTTCTACCGACTGAGCTAAAAGGTCAGACGGGAGCAGGCCGTGGGAACTGAAGATGTTAAAGTCACGGCAATGAACATGTACAAGTACAAGGAAGGATTACGGTTTTGCAAACGTTGGCCGTGTAGCACTTATATTTGAGCAGACTTAACTGATTAGAGTGTAATGTGAAGTGCTAGTTTTCTACCTGAATCATGAAAAGGTCGTGGGTTCAATTCCCATGGCCTCATTACCATTAGTAGGGCTAACGCTCATATGGTTCATATGGGTTAGATAAAACTGGCACTTCACATTACACTCTAATCAGTATAATACATAGTTTGCAGATTCGTATCAGAGTTCCAAAATACCCAACAGTAGTTGTAATTTTTTTATTCGAAAGCACTGCAACTCAACTTATCTAGTTAACAATAATACAATGATAGAAATTGCACACTTTGTATCTCCAACAACAATGTAAATGTCAATGTGTTTTGCAATAATATGGAAAGTACGGCTGTAAGTTTTGAACGCGCGGCTGCAATTTTAACAGGAATATACAATAATTAAGTTGAATAAAATCAGTGGCATGTAAAAAATCGCCAAAGCGTTTTCAGACTTTTCATTGTGAAACATATAATGGGGAATCAAACTCTCTCGCACATGAAAGTTGTTTCACTTGTAGAATTTTTATTTGGCAAGATACAGCCAAGAATTATAAATCAGATTGATCGTTGAATTGTTATAGGTTGAAATAAATTCAGGTCCATTTAAATCAGACTAGGTTAAAATAAATCAAACTATAGGTAAATTTTAATCAAACCTAGGTTATTTATCAATTGTTTGAAAAGGGATTTTCCTTTGGGTGTGGTTGAAAAAAAGGAGCACTGTCTTTTTTTTAGGGAGGGTAGGGGGGGGGGGGGGGGGTGAAAACAAAACAAAAAGCAAAAAGTCGCCTTTCCCTCCTCCCACTTTCCTCTCTTCCTTTCTTTCTTTCTGTTTAGCTCTATCCCTCTTAACCTTCCATCCATTAGTCATACCTACCACTACTTTGTGTACATGAGAGAAAGAAGTCGCTTTAAAGTGCACTTACCGAGATGTGAACCGAGCACCTCTGACATCCCTTAGTATTGAGTCCTTCGCTGTAACTAACCGCTAAACCACACAGGACTTGGACAAGCAGTCATCATTAATTTTAATAGCATATTAACCGAATGTATAAATGGCGGCCAAAAATGTATTCTTTTGTTTATGTGCTAATGAGACTCACTAGCCTCGCTCTCAAGCAACATTTCTGTTATATTTTGTCCATGCAAACGAGGCTAGTGAGGCTAATTAGCACATAAAGAAAAGAACATTTTTTTGGCCGCCATTTATGCATTCGTTCTATACTTTTCTCCTGGTGCAAGAGGGCCCAGTCTCTTCTCGGTCACAGTAAATTATGCAAAAGTTTACTCGTGCGCAATATTAATGTGTGGCCCTGAGCGGTTCGTAAAATCGCCAAGTTGTGTTGATTCAGAGATATTCTACAATAAATTGGGTGAAGTTGAAGCTTTTAAAAAGACAAAAGCAAGCAAAATAACACTTTTACAACGATGCAGTGAAGTGGTTAGAAACACGTAATGAAGACAGTAAGGACAGAACAAATCTGACAAGTCAAGACGTAGCAATTATCAATTATCAATTATCCAAGAACTGAAAAGAAATTGATCAAAAATGTCAACTACACCAAGTTCTTTGCCAGACCCATTCGAACATTGCGCACAAAGGAAGAAACAAGTATATTAACCCTAACCCTAAACAATCGCCAGCAGACAAAAACAGCCTGTGCTAGACCCTATTCAAGTAAGAAGATTCCTAACGCATTTGCAAATGGACCTTAGAAACTTACAATGTACATGTTCATGTCACCGTAACCACAACTGGATTCTCCACATGACTGATCATTTCACAAAATAGTCATGGCTTTATCCATTGAAAAATAAACAAGCTGAAGATGTATTGGAATGCCTGTCTCAACTTTGCTGGCAATTTGGATTCACACTGACAATGGACGGGAATTTAAGAATTCTCTGATGTCCCAATTCTGCAAGAACAACGGCATCACTGAACTTCACGTAGCTCCCAGAAAACCATCAACTCAAGGTTTGGTGGAAAGGAACAATCAAACAGTAAAGCAAAACATCAGAAATATCTTAAAAGAAAAGAAACAAAGTCCAAGTCGTTGGTGTCAGGTACTAGGGGAAGCTGCTTACAAAAAGACGGAACATTTTGGAACATGAAGCAACAAAACAAACACCCTATGAATTGGTATTTGGCATACCACCACGGAAAGAAACCAAAACTACCCCAGATAAGAAACATGATCAACATTCTAGAAAGAAGAAGAAGAATGTGAAGATGTTGATGCAGAACCTGCACCCAAACGTGCTTGTTATTCACTTATCAAGTCAACAAGGGAGATAAGGACAACTCAACAGGAAAAAGCAAGAAACACACAAAGGAAATACAAAAACAAAATGAAAACAAGCAAACCCAATACTATTTCATTCCAAGTCGACACCTTTGTCAAAATAAAAATTAATTAAGTGGACAAAAGTCCATTGCACCCAAATACACTTCTTAGTAAAGTAATTGAAAAAGAACACGGATTTATGAAAGTTGTAACCAAATTTGGAATTATTGACACTTTGCTTGCAACAAACAGACTACAAATTACTGAAGACCTGAATGTGTCATTAGACACAACTAAAACAATAAATTTCACTGCCGCGTGCAAAAAGCACTTGACCAGTGACACATGTACAAGAGGTGCAAAAACAACGAAATGACTTCTCATTGTTCAACTACATACAAGTAATGACTGTTTAATAAAGGTTACAAACTTTGTAAACTACTAGAAAAAAACTCTTAATTTGTTTGTTCAAGTACTTATAGCCACAAAGGGGTTTTCTGCTGAACTACATTTGCACAAGTAATTGTACATCATTCAATAATCTACGCTATAAAAAGTCAATTTATGGATGTCTTTTTCCTTTCAAAAACCAGAAAAATAAAAATGAAACAAAGTCACATGAAGGTAATTCTTATTAAACAAGGTTTTGTTTTTCTGCTGCTCTGAGATTAAAAAAGCAGAATTGGTTATCATGCATACGCCTAACCCCAACCTTAATGCTAATCATTTAAAATCAGTGCTTAGACTTAGGGCCTCTTTACACGAGCCCGGGTTGAATCACCGCGGCAGGTAACCCTTTTGCAGTCAAATGTTTATAAGCGTTTACGTGAAAACAGTAGTCAAACCGGGTCAGCCCCTTCTCAAGACTCGGGTTGATCCGGCTAGAAGGGTTGAAATTTCTTCAATTTCGTATCTGACCCTGGATTGTTTGAACATCACTTTTTTGCGGTTCAGCGTTCTCGCCCATGCGCAGCCTGTACCAAAATGGCGGATGTGGATGGGCATGAAGTGGAAAAAGAACAAGTTGGCAATGGAATCACTCAGTGACTGGACAACTTACTGCGAAATTAAAAGAATTTAAAAACGAGATGGACTATCAAAATATAGACTTAAACAAGTACGTCGTTACTATGTACTCGAATTTACGAGAGCGAATGGCTGAACGGTTTCCTGACAGTTTTGGTCGTGTTCAATTTTTTAGCCACAAATTGATGATTCGGATGATTGCATGGTTCGTCCGCCATTTTCCTCACTGACAAGTAGTCACCAGCCCTTTCAACCCAGCGAAAAGGAAACTGACCCGGGTCAGACGCAAATGACCCAACCCTCACCCAGCCCGGGCTCGTGTACACGTAAAATTCGACGCTGAAATGACCCGGGTCGGTGTCCAACCCGGGCTCGTGTATAGAGACCAAAGCCGTTTTGACAGACTAACTCATGAAAAACGTACGCGAACCACACCCACCTACTTCCATCACCGATTTACTTTCAATTTCAACCTAGTTTAAAATTGAATTTACCTAGGTTGAAATCGCTTCAACCTGAATTTCAAATTTACCTGTAACATTTACTTTGTAGACAACATATTTCCTTTGAAAATGAAATTGAATTGTTCACAACTCAATGGTTACAAAACGAAAAACAAACTGCTCTACTCGCGGGCCGAAATCCGAAATCCGAAATTGACAACAACAGCCGTCTGGAGATTCTTCCAGACTTAGACGCACGCGAATTTCAATAGTGAAGATATAGATGACATCACCTATTGATATTTGGGAGCTTAACCACGCGCGTTTTTGAGACGCGGACGGCAACCGGAAGAGAACATTTCACGTGCCAGGACAGCGATGTCTCCCAGATTTTTATACCAATCATCTCCCATGGAGGAAAGATACTTGGCAATGTAAATGTGGTCGTGTGAAGACAAGTTAAAAGGGAAAACAGCTCACTTTCGCGTTTTGGTGAGCAAAACGTGATTTTTCGTACGCGAAGTGGCCGCGCGCCATCTACATGAAACGAAGGACTTTTCGAAAGTCAATCCGCGTCTCAAAAACGCGCGTGCTTAAAGGGGCTAGGTCACGCTATTTTAGGTAATTTTGTTCAATTTTGTTAATTATGAGCTCTAAACGTCAAATTGGCAGAGCAAGATTCTTTCATTTGCAAAATCAAGGCCACATAACTACTGAGAATGATTTTCCAGCTGTGTAAATGACATTTTGATGTAAACTGATATAAATTTGAAAATTTCAAATTTACCGAAATCAATCCATTTCAATCCTCTCCAGTTTTGTCCATCCATGTCCCTTCTTGGCTTCCCGGTGTTTTGTTAGAGTTCTTCTATAGTTTTGAACAGTTATTTTGATATTTTAGTTAATTCTACGACCATTCGATAAGTGCTGAAATTGCCTAAAATTGCGTGACCTAGCCCCTTTAAGTTCCCTATTAATGTGCCAACCAGACCCTTATCGGACGCCGAAACAAAGAGTTCTTTTGTTCTGTGGTTGGCACATTTGAACATCAAAAGAAATTAGACGTCAATGTTTGTAAACAGATATCTTCCTTACAAGAGTCACGATAGACTACTGGCAGTCCTGCTAGCAGTCAGTCGACCCGCCGTACTATGTCAAGCAATCTAGTAAAATGGCCTCCCTCGGTCATTTTACTCGATTGCGTGACATAGTACGGCGGGTGGATTGACTAAGAAGGGACTGCTAGCAGTCTAGAGTCACGAAGTGTCCACTTGCTCTTCTCCCCAACATCAACATCAACATCACTCGTGTCTGGGAATACAGACAATTTACGTTCTAATTCGCTTCGCTCAAACGAACGTAAAACATTTTACCCTTAAATTCCCGTAATACAAACAAATACCACGAGAAATATGGTAGGATGCGCAAGCGTATCCAAAACAGTTTATTATAAGATAGAAATTACAAAAAGAAATTGTTACTGCACTTTTTTTTTTTTTTTTTACAACTCTTTAGATACTACTGTATGCAGAAACTAATCTACGCTCCATAATACGTTACAAACCTAAATACTTAGTTACATGCAACCTGTTTTCAAGGCTTTCTTCAACATACATATCCTTGGCAGAATCAGATTTCCACCTACCAGGAATTTTAAGTAGTCTTTCTGGAATCGAATTCCTACTATGACGTACGGCAGCTGTAATGCCACCGGATCTTTAACTATGAAGACCATAAACATTAGGGTTGTATAGCCCAGCTGACTTAAGGTATCCCTTAAGATCTCTACAGGTAGAATAAGAAATCTTTCCACTCCTCAGGGTATAGCTAGAAGTACTACGGTGAAAAACAATTGGTCTAAATAAAGGGAGAGGACTGTCTAAGTCAATACCAGATAAATCTAAATAACGTTGTAAAACACCAACAGGACAGTACTTAGATCCAGATGCACTAATATAGACGAAATTCCCTTCCCTATAAACATCTGTCTTACTACGAGGCACAAAAATTCTTATATAATCGCTGTGAAATTCGATATGCTCCGGAACGATATTGCATAATTCGTCATAACGAAAAAACCCTGCGAAGGCTAAAGAGCACAACGCAGCAATACGGAGATTCTTTAAATTAGCATCTTTCCTGTTATGAATATCTAAAATACGCCTTATAATTTCTGTGGAAATAGGCTTCTTTTTCATAACTGGCTATGACTTCTGGCGTTTAGCGGATTCGACGACATTTCTGCAAAATTCGCTATCTAAAGGATTACGATCCAAACTAGGGACAAAAGAATGTAACCATTTAAGGGCCGCATGGGCTAAAATTACTGAGGAGCTAGAAGCGGAAGACTGCTGAAATTAAACCCAATATAGAGAAACAACACTAAGAGGAAAAGGTAACTGCATGTTGAACTGTCTACTTTTAGACCAGTCCAAGAACTTTCTGATAACACGAACGTAAGCTTTAGTGGTCGAATCCGACCTGGACTTCAACATAACATTTAGCACTTCATAAACGTTGATTGAAGAAAACTGTTGAAAGCCTTTCCAAGAATTACTTGCAAGCATAATCTGTAAAGACAAGAACAAAACATACATACTAGAAGAACAAAAGAAAGACAGAACATCCTTTAATAACCGTACAAAAATCAGTCATTGATGAGGCCAGTGCCACGTAAGACGTTAAATGATCGTATGGGCCAGTGCCGCGTAGATCAACAACCATTGATGAGGCCAGTGCCACGTAAGACGTTAAATGATCGTATGGGCCAGTGCCGCGTAGATCAACAACCATTGATTAGGCCAGTGCCACATAAATCAACTATACTCCTATTAGGACAGCACCATATGAAATGACAGACCAAACATTAGGCCAGTGCCTTACAAATAAACGGCATACTGCCTTGGCCAGCGCCAACAACTGAAAAAACATAGGCTAGTAGACACACCGTCCAATAAATTAATCAGTAAATTTTAGTCTGACGGCCTTCTGAGATTTAAGATAATGTAATACGCGTGGGATGATACCAACTGGATGGACTACTAAGCAATTTTCCCCTCGAAGAGACTGAAAGAAAAATCAACGCCCGAGGAATTGGGATTCCAAAACCTCGAGAAATACCTGGGGATCTTGTGGTTATAATAATTTGCAAAGCAATCTACACTATGCGGACCCCACAAGCCATCGAGAAAAAGAAAAAATTCTTCAGTAATTTGCCAATCATCAGTATCAATTAAACGACTTATATAAACAGCTTGTTGATTCGAAGTGCGAGGGATCCACTGTACATCTAAATGAATTCCCGATCGGATACAAATATCAAAAATCCCTCTGGCCATTTGTGCAAACCTAATTTCATGCTGCCCACTTAAACAATCTGAGCAGCTACTTGGCCATCCGTAAACCACTTAACATGTGATCCAACACTGAGGCAAATGATTGCAAAGAAACTCAATAACAGACAGTTCTCTCCACATTGAACTTTGACCTCTCTCGTTCTCCGACCACGTTTTGTGGCACACAAAATCATTGTTAAAATCAGTAATTGCTCCACCTCCGGTGGAACTGGCGTCAGAATACACAAAATAACTTGGTGCCTTACTTACAAAGCAATACCTAGTGTTGATATTAACCATACTTTCCTTCCAAAAATACAGTTCTTCCTTGCAGTAATCGTCAAGAAGGGATATAGAATCCCAATTATCCCTGCACGCGGTGGACAAGACACAATGTCTGGTCATTATCCTGCCAATGTTACCAACTACAGGCCAGGTAGAGATAACTTGACCTGTGAAGGAAGACAACTCTCTCGCGGTAACTTTGAAATCGGCTTCAATAATATGATCAATTGAGTTAATGATCTTAACAATTCTCCTTTCCACAATTTAAAAGTACCTAATGCAGCATTCCAGGTAATACCCAGCCAGTCCAATACTTGGGTGGGTTCCCATACCGATTTATCTTCATTGACAACAAAACCTGCGTTGCACAAATCCGCCCTTACAGCCCGGGCCTTAATGAGACAACTTTCTCTATCCTGAACAATCGCCCAACCATCATCCAAGAAGATGGCTTTACAAAGACCCTGTACTCTCCAATAACTTTTTTTTTTTTTTTTAAGGCTTCAAAACCTTAGTAAAAACCCAAGGGGCAGAGGACAGACCGAACGGGACCACAGAAAAAACAAAATATTTCCTTAATGGAATCGGGCGCACGCCATGAAAACCCCAGAAAAGTTTGGTGCTCTTGTGCAATGTCTACATGATGGTAACCACTTTTAAAATCGAAGGAAAACATGAAACCATCCTTCACAAAATAAGACATAGCAATTTTCCAGTCCTCTTACTTAACACTTTGCTTAATTAATGACTTGTTGACATGACGCAAATCGAGAATAAGCTCTTCTTACCGCATGGTTGTTCAGAAACTGACAAAGGATTTACAACAAAAGGCTGCTCATTAACCAAACGCACCCGGTCTGAATTAAGGAGCTCAATAACAGCTTGATCCACAAAAACAGCATAAATACAAGCCCGACTTATTATTTTTCAGTTTTACGGCCAACGGAAAACTAATGAATGGCAGTCTGTAGCCATTTTCAATAATAGACAAAATGAAATCCGGAGCACCTATAGATCTGCAGAAAACTAAATTATTCTTCAGATTACCCTTAACACGTAATGAATGTCAGCTTTCAAGTTCGTAATCCTGTGTAAACTGATGTACCTGCGCCAAGGCATCATCATTGCTTTTGTTGAGCTGATTGGCCTGAGGTTGGCTTGTTGTAGGAGATTCCAGGGAAAGAATTGTAGCTAAGGGGCTGGTAACTTCCCGGCCAGAACAAGGATTGGCAGTCCTTAGCCCAGTGTCCAAATTTGCCGCATTTGAAACAGCGGAAGAAGTCGCCAAAAGCGTCTCTACGGCCTGAAAGATAAAGGCAATGACGAAACCTGTAGTAAACGGGAGGTGGGGGGGGGGGGGGAAGGCTTAAAGCAGAAAGATGAATAAACTGTATGGAACCGCAAGCGTGAATGGTACTCAAGAGACAGCGGAGGGTATAAATACTAATAACTGGCCAATCCTAACATACATGAAAAACAGAATGCACAATAGTGGGTGCGGCAGGTGTGAAATGAAAACACCGCAACTAATTACTTGGAATACCAGCGGAAAATATATTTACGTTCTAATTCGCTTCGCTCAAACGAACGTAAAACATTTTACCCTTAAATTCCCGTAATACAAACAAATACCACGAGAAATATGGTAGGATGCGCAAGCGTATCCAAAACACCCATGAACATACAAAGTATAGAGGAGACTCTTTATCTTATACCACGAAAAAGTTGATTATCAGTGTCCAAAGCAATTCTTGGTTTCTTTCCACGATCACTGGAGAGTTGTTCTGTTTGGCGTCTCTTGCGACTCGCAGCTTCGAATTCCCTTGCCTTCTTAAGACGTTTTTCATCTTCGGAGCGGGATGCAAGTTCGTCTGACTCGTACTCGGCTACGACCTGCCAGCCGTCCATGCTTTTATCAGCGATTTTTATCAGCTTCTGCCGCTTTCGAATACGTTGCCTGCCTTCTTGGGAAAGCTTCTTGACTTGCGACAACTTTGGCTCGATGCTTTCGCTCTCGGTTTCAATACTTTCCAAAATGGTATCCAGCTCGGCATTAAGCTCAAATTGTTTCTGGTTTCCTTTGAACTTTAGCTGCACAACTTCTTTATCTAACTTACTTCTATGCTCGATTTGCTTTCCTTTGTCTTCTAATTTTTTTCTCAAGAAAATCTTTGAACATGGAAAAGACTTGATCAACGGCTGCTGAGTTGCCTCCACTGTAACCCGAAGACGTTTGGAATACTTCAGCCGAAACGGACGAACCTTCGCTCTGTATCTGGTCGTTGGGCATCACACGAATAGATGGGCTTAAAGCAGAAAGATGAATAAACTGTATGGAACCGCAAGCGTGAATGGTACTCAAGAGACAGCGGAGGGTATAAATACTAATAACTGGCCAATCCTAACATACATGAAAACAGAATGCACAATAGTGGGTGCGGCAGGTGTGAAATGAAAACACCGCAACTAATTACTTGGAATACCAGCGGAAAATATATTAAACGTCGCCAATTGTCTCCCAAATTGTGCTCGTCAAGTAAGGATAAACAGCTAAGCTAAAAATAACGCGAGTCTTTACCCTCACCTTATTGTTGGAAATAGGGAGCAAAGAGAAAGCACTTCTT
>NC_090883.1:26348345-26360845 GCF_036669925.1 Montipora capricornis | reverse complement strand
TTGCAAAATTACATCGATTTTACTCGTTTAGATCGCCGGTAACCCCTATTTTTTTAATCATGAATCACTTACTTTACTTACTATCTACAAAATATGATGAAATGAAAAAATTCTCACCGTAGGAAGTTATCTTTTTTTAACATTTTCTTTCCTCGTGCCATCGAATTCCGTAGTGGTTGCAACGGATAGAGCTTACGAAAACGCTCGTCGAGGATGAACTCTACTGTTTACGACATCCCTAGCGGCATGCAATTATCTAAAAATCCCACTCCTAAAAACCTATGCACGGAAACCTTCACTCTAACAGTTTATTTTTATGATTTTCGATGGATGAGCAGATGAGGCTCCATCTCGCCATTATGACCGATTTCTCGAAATTAAGGCATTTTTCCACTGCCAATTTCTCCGAAACAAAGTCGGTGACCCCCAATTTATTTTTCATTTTTGGAGTAAGTACTTTATGAACTAACTCTAGGCGAGAAATGAAGAAAATCTCACGGTAGGAAGATTTTGGTGCGAACGTCCTTAAGTAGTGTAATGTAAGGTTCGCTGGAGATTTTAGTAGGGGCCAATGAAAGCGCGCGTTTTGATGTGTGATGTCATAAGACCAACTTGCATGACGCGCACGACTATTGATGATTTTGTGTTCGGAGGTGAGTGAAAACACATTTTTTTCCCATTTCCCTGACCATTGTGTTGCGTATACTTGCTTTGAGTGTTCTTTAATATTTATTTTCGAACCGGCGTGTTCTATGTTGAGTGAACGAGCTCAAAACTAAACCGGCGCACGTCTTTTTATCGGCCGCTTTTGTCAATTTTAGCCCTCGGCCCGCGAGTAGAGCAGTTTTTTCAGTCGTTTTGTAACGTCTCCAAAGTACACAATTCAACGATCAATCTGATTTCTAATTCTTGGCTGTATCTTGCAAAATAAAAATTCTACAAGTGAAACAACCTTCATGTGTGAGAGTTTGATTCCCCATTACATGTTTCACAATGAAAAGTCTGAAAATGCTTTGGCGATTTTTTACATGGCGCTGATTTTATTCAACTGAATTATTGTATATTCCTGTTTAAATTACAGCCGTTCAAAAATTACAGCAGTACTTTCCATATCATTGCAAAACACGTCGACATCTACAATGTTGTTGGAGATACAAAGTGTGCAATTTTTGTATTATTGTATTATTGTTAACTAGATAAGTTGAGCTGCAGTACTTTCGAATAAAAAAATTACAACTACTGTTGGGTATTTTAAAACTCTGATACAAATCTGCAAACTATGTATTATATTGACTGTTTCGTTGTCACTTATCGATAGCTATTACTAGTTAAGCGAATAATTAGTTCGTGGCGCTGCAAAAGAGGAGTATTGCATATTTGTGTGCTAAAGTACGTGACGATAAAAACAACCATGTTTAGGGTTGCTCTTTTCAGGCAAATCTGAGTAATTTTATTTTAGATTTCCCTGATAAAAAGAAATTCTGTGTAAGTAACAAGATTTTATTATATCTTTGGGATAGTACGCGCGCTGTGATTGGCTGATTTAGCGGACCTTATTCTACAGTACAGCCGTTGTACGGACCGCTTAAATTTTGATAAAACATTCTCTAGCAAGTTTTTCATGTCATTTATGTCACGTAATCTTGTAAAACTGTTTAAATCGTGCAAGCAACTATTTCAAAAAGCCAAGAAGATTTATTCGTTTCAGAATTTTGACGCGCAATCGTTGTGGCGGTTGAACCTCCCACTTGACTTCAACTAGTTTCCTTTCCCGCACTTCTGATTACGTCAGAGATAAAATAAGTACCTTATTAAGCTCGTTTTCTCGGTACGTACTGTAAGTTACGGATCCCGTTGATTTATGCGCGGGCCATAACTTACATTACGTACAGTACGGACCACGAACAGGGTTAGTAAGAGGTATGTCTATGCATGTGCAAAGTACAAAGTTAAGTGCCGTAAAGGCATATGTCCGAGCTGCATTTGCATTGGTACTTATCTTTGGTCTGCCGCGCGACTGGTGCAGCTCGATTGCGAGCAACTCCTTTGTGGGGTGAAGACAGTTCGACTTTTCCGATATTTTTATTTGTCACGCAGTCCCGAATAAGACGTGACGGCCCCTAAAAGTCTCCACCTAAGAGGCGAAAAAAAGGGTTGGGACGTGTTCCTTGTCCTGTACATTCAAGAGCTTCAGAGATATGTTTATGGTGTTTTCGCATCCAGTTTGATCAGCGCTGGCGGGTTTATCGTAGCAACTACGTTTGTTCCCCGTCCGCATAAGTTTCTTAAAAGCGCAAAAAGGGCCTTACGATAACCATCGTTCAGAAGTATATACAGGCATGGATTAATAGCGCTGTTTGCATGACCTATCCAAAAAAATACCAAGATGACAACAGGTGGTAGTTTGTGCTTTTGATCAGGCCGCACAAACAAGAAAAAGTGATTGATAGAAGTTGGAAACCAGCACAGAGCGAAAACAACGCATATAACAACCAATAGTCGCACGACCTTGCGCTTGGACTTGTCAACCACGGCACGGTTGCTATCGGTCATGTTGCCTGGAATTTTACGACGAACCAGTTTACAGCAAATCAAAGTATATATAACGATAGTTATGAAGAGTGGCAAGGCGTACACTACGACGAAAATTGATATGTGAAGAATTTTGAATACGCGATAAACTTCATTCAGTGAGAGATCTTTACTGGGCCCTATGTCGCAATAGTAACGATTCGTGACCGGAACAAATGTCACATTAGAAAGAAACACGTAAGGGAACATTAATGCAAACGATAGAACCCATATCATCGTTGATAGGATCTTTGGTCGTTGGAAAATCGCTTCTCGAAGAGGAAAGAATACGGCGTAAAATCTCTCAAAGGAAATGAACATCATTGTTAGCACTGAAGCTGCTATAGAAATAGGAATCGCGTAGAGAAGCATTTTGCAAGTAACGATTCCCAATATTCCTCCAAACCAAAGAGTTCCTTTGTAAAGATATGCGACTAGGTATGGCATAACTGTTATGGTCAGTAATAGATCGGCAATAGCCATATTTGCTATAAAGAGGTTCGTTACACGTGTAGGAGATTTTTTCAACACTACAAACAAGCCAAAGGAATTGCCAAATAAGGCTATCAAGAAGGTAACTGCATATGCTGATGTCAAGGCAATCTGGGCGTTCGATGATAAATAACCAGGAACTTGTCGTGTGAAACTGGGGTCGCTTGTTCCTAAAAGACAAATATAACAGTATTCATAGTAATAATAAAAATAATTATAATAATAATAATAAGATATGCTGGTGGTATAATTAACTGGACCATTTCCAACAGTAGGGCTAACGCTCACATGGTTCATATGGGGTAGAAAGTTAGCACTTCACATTATAAGTCTGTTTAAATTTTCCATGAGCTTCGCAACATCACATCGATTTTAATCGTTTAGGTCATCGGTGACCCCTATCTTTTAAGACATGAATCACTTGGTCTTCTTACAATCTACGAAATGTGATGAAATGAAAAAAATCACAATGTAAGAAGTTTTTATTTTATTTTTTCTTTCCTTGTGTCCTGAATTCCGGAAGTGGTTACAACGGGTAGCGCTTGCGAAAACGCTCGTTGAGGATTAACTCTATTGTTTACTACATCCCCAGCTGCATGCAATTATCTTAAAAACCCACTCCTATATTTCTATGCACAGAAACCTTCACTCTAAACATAATATTTTTATGATTTTCGACAGATGAGTAGATGAGGCTACATCTTGTTATGATGACCTATCGAGCGAAAATAGGGCATTTTTTTCCTTGCCTTTAATTTTTCTCCGAAACAAAGTCGGCGACCCACCAATTGTTTTTCATTTTTGGAATAAGTACTCTATGACCTACAATACTCGTCAAAAATCTTGAAACACTTGTGTCTGTTTCCCCATCCCCAGTGTTGATTTGGGTATCTCAGTGGTCTCAGTGCTTCAAAACACGTGTGGCTCAACATTGGGGAGGGGGGGAACAGTGTCAAGTAGAAATGTCAGGATTTTTCCAGAAAATACGAGAGAAACGGTGTCTGTTTCAACGATTTGTGATGAGTATTGTAGTTTCAGGCGAGAAATGAAACAAATTTCGATGTGGGAAGATTTTCGCGCGAACTTCCTTAAACTTACTGTTGTTACTTTTTCATTCTTTTCCTTACTTTTCTCAGCACAGGTGCTTTCCATCTGTTGATATGCCCATAAATTGTAAACTCTCAAACCTAGTTATTACTTTGTGTTTACTTAACTTTATTGGGGGTGGAAGCGGAATAATGAAAGACTGCTTCAAAAAGAAAATGAATAAGGAATATTTAGCGGTTTGAACATGCGGAATAAAGAATTTTATTGTTTTCGTTAAAGACGGACGAATACGGAAAAATGAATATCGATTAAAATTTTAATAAACTCGTGAAAAAATGGAAGAAATAATGAAAAACTGCGATCCAATTATTCCGCCTCCACCCCAAAAATATTATTTGAACTATTTGGGCTTAATTAACTCTATCTATACTATAAAAGAACTGAATTTGTGACAGCTGGTCATTTGGAGTTGAAACCGAAGTTGAAGCTAATTGACACTTCAAGTCGAAGCTGGTCCATACAATGATTCTTTGTAGATTAAATGTTTGTGTTTATCTTATTGTACTATTTGGGCTTGCCTGTTTCTAGAATTATTTAGGGCGTTTTATGTTTAAAGTTATCTTTGCATTTACATAGGGCCTCGTGCACAGCTGCGGATAATAATCCGAACTTTCTAGGCGAGATCATGAAACCTCTAACTTAACACGCGGGCATTTAGTTATCTACTTGAAATATTTTGTTCCGTTCTTTGTAACAACGATAATTGTGATCTATATCTCAGTCTGACGTATTTCAATAACAACGATAAATGTCAGTGATAATCTCTCTCTGACATATCAATTCCCACGGTTCAAATATACGAAATGTTTCATATATTCTATGTCATTCAGTTTTGAATATTTAACAACTATTCACCGAAGTGGAGGTGGCTAGCGGTGGATATTTACCGAGCTAGCCACCCACGCTAGCCACCGACACTGAGGTGAATAGTTGTTTTAGTATATACTAAAACAATGAGATAATATACAGCACAAAAAATTAATTTGGATGTTTTCTTCACTTGCCACGGATGCAAATCGGGACGCCATTTTTTCCCAAGTTGCTCAAAGGTAAATAGCACAGGATATTCGGAGTTTGAAGAGCCAATCAGCGCCCGCGTTCAACGCTATCCACTGTTTTAGTATATACTAAAAGTAATTATGTGTTTCTAGAAGTTTCTACTTGAGATGAAACCTCAAAATTAACACCGGAGACACCTTTAGTTGACCACTTGACATCTTTCATCCCGTTCTTTGTAAAATGGCTTTTGGGAAATTGCTTTTTGGCTTTCGCCGTTCAACCAAGATTTCTTTACGATTTTATTTCCTTATTTGTTTCGATGTTTGAAGAACACACCCCTGGAAAATAGGGTGGTGTTTCTGTGCGACTTCTGCATGGTTTTATGGTTTACTATGCGTCACTCTACGAACTCAAGTGTTCTTTTACACAATATGCGCGAGTTCGATGTTTTGGAAAAACTAACTTTGTTTTAAGGACGTTCGCGCTAATTGTTTGTGCGCAACTTTTACTGCGCAGGTAACGCGACTGTAATACGTGACGCATTACTTCAAGCATTAGTTAAGATCTTATGGTGACAAAAACGACGGGGAAATTTCCAGGTCGGCTAAAGAATGACACATTTATTTCCAATTCATCATTGTCATAGACTTTTTCGCTTAGTTTCGTGACTCTAGGACTTTGAACTCTGTCACGCGGACTGTCACGTTTTTGAATTTGAACATGTGATTTTGTGTATGATTTGAGATCGATCAGATTTGAGATTAAAAAATTACATTTCGGGCGGTTTGGAATTCCGCATGTATTTAGCTGGATTTGTCAGATATTCGTTGGAATTTGAGGTCCATTAAAGGAGAAGACAAAAAATCTATCACAATCATGAAACGTTAAAGAGAAAGGACCGGGAGGCTGGAAAAGGTCGCTAATCGAGTAGTGGTTGAAAGTTTTGGAAACTCGAGGAAGGTTTAGTTTAATAGTCAGCGACCTTGCGTATTAAAATTTAATGGTGTTTTTTAAAATGTTTTACTTGTTAGTTCAAAATGAATGCATGTTTTTGAAGTTCTTTTCCTTTACTTTCATGACCATAGAGCAGAATCATCTTCTCTTCCTAATCCCCTTGAATAGTGCGGACCTGTGAGGAAACAGCCAGAGATTATATTTCACAAACACCACACTCCAGAAGATGAGAAAGACGGCATTGGAGAGACATGATACAAAACACTAACCAAATAAAGATAACGCCTCCTTGAAACTTCGTCGCTAAGCTCGACAAAGTTTTTTTTTTTTACAAAAACTTTCAGCGATCGATCCTGTCTTGGGTCCAGTCCTTCCCCGGCAGGTCAGGCAAAATCGTTACAAACTGAATTTTCCAGTATAAGAGCTACACAGCGAAAGTTTGCAAAAACGTAATCCTTTCTTGTACTTGTACATGTTCATTGCCGTGACTTTAAGATCTTCAGTTCCCACTGCCTGCTCCCGTCTGACCTTGTAGCTCAGTCGATAGAGCGGTGGCGATCTAACCCGAAGGTCGTGGGTTCAATTCCCACCCTGGTCACAGTTTTTCTCTGTCCTTGTGCGGGCCATTGCCATCAATAGGGCTAACGCTCACATGGTTCATATGGGGTAGAAACTTAGCACTTCACATTATAAGTCTGTTTAAATTTTCCAAGAGCTTCGCAACATCACATCGATTTTAATCGTTTAGGTCATCGGCGACCCCTACTTTTTAAGACATGAATCACTTGGTCTTCTTACAATCTACGAAATGTGATGAAATGAAAAAAATCACAATGTAAGAAGTTTTTTAATTTTTTTTTTCTTTCCTTGTGTCCTGAGTTCGGGAAGTGGTTACAACGGGTAGCACTTGCGAAAACGCTCGTTGAGGATTAACTCTACTGTTTACTACATCCCCAGACGAATGCAATTATCGTAAAAACCCACTCCTATATTTCTATGCACAGAGACCTTCACTCTAAACATATTATTGTTATGACTTTCGACAGATGAGTAGATGAGGCTACATCTAGTTATGATGACTTATCTAGCGATATTAGGGAATTTTTCCCTTGCCTTTTTCTCCGAAACAAAGTCGGCGACCCACCAAGTTTTTTTCATTTTTGGAATAAGTAATTCATGACCTAGCTTCAGGCGAGAAATGAAACAAATTTCGATGTGGAAAGATTTTCGCGCAAACTTCGTTAAACTTACTGTTGTTACTTTTTCATTCTTTTCCTCACTTTTCTCAGCACAGGTGCTTTCAATTCCTTCTATTGATATGCCAATAAATTGTAAACTGTCAAACTTAGTTATTACTTTGTGTTTACTTAACTTTATTGGGCTGGAAGCGGAATAATGAAAGACGGCTTAAAAAAGAAATGAATAAGGAATATTTAGCGGTTCGAGCATGCGGAATAAAGAATTTTATCGTTTTCGTTAAAGACGGACGAATACGGAAAAATGAATATCGATTAAAATTCTAATAACCTCGAAAAAAAAATGGAAGAAATCAGTAATGAAAAACTGAGATCCAATTATTGGGCTTCCACCCCCTAAATATTATTTTAATTATTTGGGCTTAATTAACTCTATCTATACTATAAAAATTTGGCAAGCTGTCACGCACGCCCCACCCGTGACACACTAGTACTGTTATTTTCAAGTACATTTAACTCCAAAATGGGAGTTTAAAAAAAGGGTACAAAAGCACTCCATTTTTGGAGTAAAATTCACTCCGGTAATGCTTACTCCGTTTTTGGAGTAAAATGTACTCCTATATCTTTTACTCTTTTGTTGGGGTAAAAATTTACTCCGGTATTGTTTACCCCTCCTGTGGTGTAAAATTCACTCCAATACAAGTGTAAATTTTATCCTTCTATTGCAGTGAATTGAACTCTTTAAATGGAGTTCAATTTACCCTTGACAGAGTTAAATTAACTCCAAAACTGGGGTGAGACAAAAAGGTACAAAACCACTCCTTTTCAAGAGTAAAATTTACCCTCTTAAACTTAGCTCCCCTTGTCAGAGTAATATTTACTCTTTCTACAGAACACATTCACCCTCACTAGATCTACTGTACCTTCATTTATAGTCAGATTTCTCATAAAACCATGAAAAGTTCATTTTTTTTAATATTATGTAAAGAAAAGACCAGGTTTACAATGAAGCATCTAATACTGGTAATTTTAATCATAAGATTGCAAAGAATGCACATCGATATGCATGATAAATACAATCTGTATACACATACAAATACATCACAAAAATCAAAGCTATCTTTATCGTAATTATTCGGGCAATAATAAAATGGCAATCAGCTGAATGTGTTCTTGCCTTAAACAAGCGGTTTGTGTTTTGATTACAGATTGCAACAATGAATGGCTGCAAAATAACTTCAATTACAAAAACTAAAGCATACAACATACTTGGATAAATGTGACTCAGTATAACAAAATGGGTTTTATGTACATGTAATACAAGTCAGTTCTTACAGAAAGAAGTCAAACGTAAAAAAATGGAACATGCCTTAGGATAACTGATGCAAAAATTTTGCCATCGTTGACCTTTACCAATGTGTCCTTTTTTTCTCCAACAGAATTGTTTTCAAAAAGAAAAAAAAAACACAGAACTTAGGCTGATAATTTACATTAAGAAAAAGCTAAAAACTTTTTGTTTCCAAAAAGCAGAGAAAAACCCTTGAGATTAAGCTGATAATTAAGTATGCTCCCAGCAAAACAATTACAGCGAATGAAAGTTTTAACAAAACCTTGCTTTCTGCCACAAGGTAAATGTCTCTAGTTCAATTAGTGTGCCAGAAGCAACAATCCTTGCAAATGTTGTTTTTAGAACCTCTCCATTGATTGACTCATCATCCTTAAAAGTAATTAAAGAGAATAATGATTAGTATCATCCCTTCCAAAATTAAGATCATTCGACAATATTCTAACAAAATAGGAAGAGAGCACAAATCTAATACATCCCTAATCCTGTGAAACAAAAGACACCAGCCACCAATTTTGGTGTACCAAATAAATGGAACCAATGTAATACCGGTACTTGCATGAGATTATATCTGTAACATTGTACTTGATTCATTGAGTAACTCAGTTAACTATCAAATTAATTTTGTCATAATGATAAAAAGTACACATATAGTGGTGGAACTCATGGAACAAATCTTGAAAATATATTGCCAGATGCTTTCTTTGTCTTCAACACTTTTCCAAAAAAAATTATGTGTGATGAGGTATTTGGAATTATCTCATTTAACAGTATTTCAAATTTTAAACTGAAAGCAGATATTGGGTGAGACAATGGATAAATGAAACTGCAGCATCATCTTCCCGCTAATCGCTAGGCATTACTAGTCTATACGTACACAGGCCTGTAACTCAGACAGTACTTTATAATTATTGTATTGCAGTGACTGTCAAGAATTAGTTGTTAAAGTGTTATTTATGTGAGTTATTTGTAAATATCTATGTGCATCACTTGTTTAAAAGCAACAATCAGCTTCTAAGTCTTTCAGACTTTCAGCTGTTTGACTGCATTACAGGTTTTTCACAGAAACATGCCTAAAAGGAATTTTTTCATTGCACCAACCTTTTCTTTTATCTGAGGGTTTTCTCCAACTTCTCTTCCATAGATGATACATGTAGTGGTATGTACTGTATGTTGCAAGAAGAAGGCATCTTCTTGCCTAGCTTCAGCACTTTCTGTAACCAACTCTCTGTCCAAATTTCCCAGCAATCTTTTAATGAACCAATTCCCAGCTGTACCTACCTCCAATTTGAACTGTTAATCAACAAATAAATATAGTGAAAAGTTTCAGTTTTCTTGGAAAAAAGTAATTCATAATCTCAGTCACATTTCCAAACAAAAAGTATTACCACTACTTACAGATAAAAGATGTCATAAGAATTTCATCCAGATAAGAACACTCAATATCACATGTCTCAAAAGAAAATGCTGTTACATGTAATAATAAAGCTGATCATTTCTAAGGTGTATGACAACTGCAGACTGCCTACAAATAGCGATTGTAAACAGTATTTAAGTCTAAGCACCCATTTTAAATAAAACGTTTAGCTTTCAATAACTGTGAGTTACGGTTAGTTTGGGGTCTGCACTCTGCAAGTGTCAGACACTGTCACTTCTGTTATAACGTGAGTGTTTGAAGAGCAGACTCATCAAAATTTGGCTCTCTTTTCTTTAAACACCAATAATAACAATCTCATGCAGGCATATGCATTAACATACTATTTGCATTGAGTACAATAGTTTAAATGACAGCTGAAGCTTTCTGCTTTCTGTCGTCATGTAATTTGCGATGAGAGCACTCTAATACCAATCATTTGCTTAACTATTTGATCTAAAGCTTCATTTCTCTTGTGAAATACATACCAATTTGTTAAAGCACTTAAACCAAATTAAATATCCTTGCCTGACAAATTTGGGACTTCAAGGTGCATGTAAAAGGTTTGAATTCTACATAAGCTTACATTAAATTGTCATAAGGCCCGATTCAGACGCCATACTTTTCATGAGCCGAACTTAATACATGAAAAGTTCGACGTTTGAATCAATTAAGAACGGCTATTTTAATTTGGAATGGCTCAGGCGTTCTTTTCAACTGGCCTAGACTGGAATTCGGCTTTAGCATGGCCGTGGATCGGCTTTGATTTCAGACGTCGAACGTTTCATGTGCCGAACTTCACGATCATGCATAAACCATGTTTTACCTTCTACATGAAAATCGCTGACAAAATCAATTGGTTTTCTTCGTAATGGCTTTGGAACTGCTGCGGAGGGGCCAGTTAAGTTCGACTTCTGAATCAACAGGCGTACTTTTGTTAATTTGTGTCGGTCGAAGAAGTACGCAGTGACGGCAGGTTAGTTTTGCAGGTTGCAGGTTGCAGGTTGCAGGTTGCAGGTTGCAGGTTGCAGGTTGAAATTTACTGTGACTGTTACATGAATAGCTAACCTTAGGCCTAATTAGGCCTAAAGAAACGTTTTTAGGCCTAAGGAGGCCTAAAGAAACGTTTTTAGGCCTAATTAGGCCTAAGGTTAGCTATTCATGTAACAGTCACAGTAAATTTCAACCTGCAACCTGCAACCTGCAAAACTAACCTGCCGACGCAGTGACCGTACGCAGTGTCTGAATCGGGCCTAAGGCATCAAATATTATCTGCTCATGGTTCAGTTAACGCTTACCTTTCTGCTTGAGTTGTTGTAAGCATTTCCTTGCTTTGGATCAGCATTTAAAGAGTAAACAAACGAAAAACTCGTCAAGATCTTGTACTTGCTGCAGTTGACATGCATATTCCTAAGATGAAGCTTAGACATAAATCAAGACCACCTTGGATAGACAAAAATGTTTTAAAGTTAGTAAGGAAAAAAAAAGTCTTATGGAAGCGACTGAAGGGTAATGGAGCTGTCGAAATGACATTAAAATTCAAGACTTTGAGAAAAGAGACGAAGAGGCTAATCTCATTCAAGTATAGTCAGTATTTGAAGTCCCTGTCTGACAAGTTAAAGACCAATCCAAAAAAATTTTGGGCTTTTCACTCTCTCAAGTCCAAGACAAAAAGATTGCCTGAGGTTATTACATACAGAAGTAAGGTAATGTCCGCAAAGGATCCCTCTGAGAAAGCCTCCTTGTTTAATGAGTTTTTTAGCACTGTTTTTTCTGCAAAAACATATGACTCTGTGGGACTGCATAGCGACGTGGTTAATCCTGACCAGCTGATGGAAATTTCAACATCTCACAATGAAGTTAAGGATATTCTCAGTAGGCTTGATGTCAATAAGGTTACTGGAGTGGATGGTATACCAGCAAGGATTCTTAAGGAGTGTGCAGAGGAGTTATCATATCCATTAACTTTATTATTTAACTTGTCTTTTGGATCTAGCAGAGTTCCCTTTTTGTGGAAAAAGGCCAACGTCACTCCAGTGTTTAAATGTGATGCAAAGGATGTAGTTGAGAATTATCGATCCATCTCTCTGTTATCCATCCCAAGTTAATGTCAGGAGAAGATTATACATAACGCCATATATTCTCATGTGGCTCCCTACCTATCTGACTGGCAACATGGATTTGTGAGGGGTCGTTCATGTGTAACCCAACTTGTTTTATCACATCATCACTGGTCTAAGGCCTTAGATGATGTCGTGTTCTTGGATTTTGCTAAGGCTTTTGACAGAGTGTCACATGACATACTTTTGCAGAAACTGTGTAATTTCGGCATCTCTGGAACTCTGTTGAATTGGTGTAAAGACTACCTAACCAATAGAGAGCAGAGGGTGGTCACAGATGGAAAAAGCTCAAGTTGGTCTGT
>NC_090883.1:26333345-26343345 GCF_036669925.1 Montipora capricornis | reverse complement strand
TGTACTTATCATTATTATTATTATTATTATTATTATTATTCATTATAAATTATCGTTATCATTATCATTATTATTATTATTATTATTATTATTATTATTATTATTATTCATTATTATTATTATTACTATTATTTCTCTTTTAGGAACAAGTGACTCCAGTTCCACTCGACAACTTCCTGGTTATTTATCATCGAACGCCCAGATTGCTTTGACATCAGCATATGCAGTTACCTTCTTGATAGCCTTTTTTGGCAATTCCTTTGGCTTGTTTATAGTATTGAAAAAATCTACTAGACGTGTAACGAACCTCTTTATAGCAAATATGGCTATTGCCGATCTATTACTGACCATAACAGTTATGCCATACCAAGTCGCATATCTTTACAAAGGAACTCTTTGGTTTGGAGGAATATTGGGAATCGTTACTTGCAAAATGCTTTTCTACGCTGTTCCTATTTCTGTCGCAGCTTCAGTGTTAACAATGATGTTCATTTCCTTTGAGAGATTTTACGCCGTATTCTTTCCTCTTCGAGAAGCGATTTTCCAACGACCAAAGATCCTATCAACGATGATATGGGTTCTATCGTTTGCGTTAATGTTCCCTTACGTGTTTCTTTTTAATGTGACATTTGTTCCGGTCACGAATAGTTACTATTGTGGCTTAGGGCCTAGTAAAGATCTCTCACTGAATGAAGTTTATCGCGTATTCAAAATCCTTCACATATTAATTTTCGCAGTAGTGTACGCCTTGCCACTCTTCATAACAATCGTTATATACACTTTGATATGCCGTAAACTGGTTCGTCGTAAAATTCCTGGCAACATGACCGATAGCAAACGTGCCGTGGTTGAGAAGTCCAGGCGCAACGTCGTGCGACTATTGGTTGTTATATGCGTTGTTTTCGCGCTGTGCTGGTTTCCAACTTATATCAATCATTTTTACATGTTTGTGCGGCCTGATCAGAGGCACAAACTACCACCTGTTGTCATCTTTGTATTTTTTTGGATAGGTCATGCAAACAGCGCTATCAATCCATGTCTGTATATACTTCTGAACAAAGGATTTCGTAAGACCCTTTTTGCGTTTTTAAGAAACTTATGCGGACGGGGAACAAACGTAGTTGCTAGGATAAACCCGCCAGCGCTGATTAAACTTGATGCGAAAACACCATAAACATATCTCTGAAGCTCACGGTCCAACCCTTTTTTTCGCTTCTTAGGTAGAGACTTTTGAGGACTGTCACGTCTTATTCGGGACTGCGTGATAAATGAAAAGAATGAAAAAGACAAACTGTCTTCACCCCAAAAAGGAGTTGTTCGCAACCGAGCTGCACCAGTCGCGCTGACCAAAGATGAGTACCAATGCAAATTCTGCCCGGACATATGCCTTTACGGCACTTAAATTTGTACTGTACCTCTTACTAAGCCTGTTCGTGGTCCGTACTGTAAGTTATGTAAGTTATGGCCCGCGCATCACTCAACGGGAAAAACGAGGATCCGTAACTTACAGTACGGACCGAGAAAACGAGGTAAGTAAGATATTTATTTTATCTCTGAGGTAATCAGAAGTGCGGGAAAGGAAACTAGTTGGAGGTTCAACCACCACAACGATTTTTTGACAGCGCGTCAAAATTCTAAAACTGATAAATGTTCTTGGTTTTTTGAAATAGTTGCTTGCAAGATTGAAACAGTTTTACAAGATTGCGTGACATAAATGACATTAAAAACTCGCTAGAGAATGTTCAATTTATCAAAATTTCAAATTTAGCGGGCCGTACAGCGGCCGTACTGTGGAATAAGGTCCGCTAAATCAGCCAATCACGGCGCGCGTGCTATCTCAGAGAATTTCCTTTTATCAGGGAAATGAAGTCAAATAACTCTGATTTGCCAGAAAAGGTCAACCCTAAACATCACCTAGTTTAGCATACAACTGTGTAATACTCCTCTTTTGCAGTGCCATGAACTAATTATTCGCTTAACTAGTAATAGCTATCGCTAAGTGCCAAAGAAACAGTCAATATAATACATACAAGGAAGGATTACGGTTTGCAAACTTTGGCCGTGTAGCACTTATATTTGAACAGACTTGTAATGTGAATTGCTAGTTTTCTACCCCATATGAACCATGTGAGCGTTAGCCCTACTGTTGGAAATGGGCCCGCACAAGGACAGAGAAAAACTGTGACCAGGGTGGGAATTGAACACACGACCTTCGGGTTAGATCACCGGCGTTCTACCGACTGAGCTAAAAGGTCAGACGGGAGCAGGCCGTGGGAACTGAAAATGTTAAAGTCACGGCAATGAACATGTACAAGTACAAGGAAGGATTACGGTTTTGCAAACGTTGGCCGTGTAGCACTTATATTTGAGCAGACTTAACTGATTAGAGTGTAATGTGAAGTGCTAGTTTTCTACCTGAAACATGAAAAGGTCGTGGGTTCAATTCCCATGGGCTCATTACCATTGGTAGGGCTAACGCTCATATGGTTCATATGGGGTAGATAAAACTGGCACTTCACATTACACTCTAATCAGTTTAATACAAAGTTTGCAGATTCGTATCAGAGTTCCAAAATACCCAACAGAAGTTGTAATTTTTTTATTCGAAAGCACTGCAACTCAACTTATCTAGTTAACAATAATACAATGATAGAAATTGCACACTTTGTATCTCCAACAACAATGTAAATGTCAACGTGTTTTGCAATAATATGGAAAGTACGGCTGTAAGTTTGAACCGCTGTAATTTTAACAGGAATATACAATAATTAAGTTGAATAAAATCAGTGCCATGTAAAAAATCGCCAAAGCGTTTTCAGACTTCATTGTGAAACATGTAATGGGGAATCAAACTCTCTCGCAAATGAAAGTTGTTTCACTTGTAGAATTTTTATTTTTTAAGATACAGCTACGAATTACAAGTGAAATTGATCCTTGAATTGTTATAGGATGAAATGAAATTCAGGTCCATTTAAATCAGACTAGGTTAAAATAAATCAAACTTGGTAAATTTTAATCAAACCTAGGTTATTTATCAATTGTTTGAAAAGGGATTTTCCTTTGGGTGTGGTTAAAAAAAGGGGCACTGTCTTTTCTTTAGGGGGGGGGGGGGGGGTGAAAACAAAACAAAAAAGCAAAAAGTCGCCTTTCCCTCCTCCCACTTTCCTCTCTTCCTTTCTTTCTTTCTGTTTAGCTCTATCCCTCTTAACCTTCCATCCATTAGTCATACCTACCACTACTTTGTGTACATGAGAGAAAGAAGTCGCTTTAAAGTGCACTTACCGAGATGTGAACCGAGCACCTCTGACATCCCTTAGTATTGAGTCCTTCGCTGTAACTAACCGCTAAACCACACAGGACTTGGACAAGCAGTCATCATTAATTTTAATAGCATATTAACCGAATGCAAGAGATTATAAAGGTAAGAGAAGTAATCCGTCATACTGGCCCTATTCCCATCGTAATCCCTCTTAGGTTATTTTTAGATGATATCAATTTTCCCGCGGATGTTACCGCGCGCGTTACGTGGAAGTTTCGTGGAGGAGGGAAAGTGCAGCAAATCACTCTGTACGATGCCACTCTCCGTTTTCAAAATTGAGTTTCATGGCCTGATAAAATTCATTGTTGCAAGATACAGGTTTCAAACATACATCCTTGGAATTGCTTAACTGCCTAGTTTACAGTGATACCAATTTGAAGAATTTCCAATTTATCAAACCGTGTTAAATAATTTTGACAGATGCAGATATGTTTACCTTGGTTGCATTGCGTTACTTGTCCATTTTAGTGCGCACTTTCTCATCGTCTACAAAATTCTGTCGCTTACAAAACTCGTCCCTGTCAAGATACAGTTTGCAATCATATATCATGGAAATCGGTTAACTGTATAATTCACTCTGATACCAATTTTACGATTGTCTAGTGTAGGAAACCGTATTAAATAATTTTGTAAGAGGGAGCTATATTTTACGCGTGCGTTGCAAAATTGACTTCAATCCGATCTTACGGTTTTAAGAATTTTTACCGTGCGGTCAATTGAAATTTTCCTGTAATGTGTGGTACTGTTTGAAAGCGTTAGCTGTCTAATTTATGAATATCATAGAATTAAGTCACCATAGTTTAAGTCCGCTAAGAAAATCGAGAACGGCGTTGACCAAGTCAGGAATATGTTACTTGGTGACTGTCACGGTCCGCGATATTTCATTGTGTACAAAATTCTATCGCCTATAAAACTCGTTACTTTCAAGATACAAGATGCAAAGATATATCATTCAAATCGCTTAACTGTGTTGTTTACAGTGACACCAATTTCAACACTGTCCAATGTACGAAACCGAGTTTAATAATTTTGAAAGATGCAGGTGTATTTAACATGCGCGCTTTGCATTACTTGTTGACTGTAGTCTGCGAATTGCCAATGTTTACAAAATTCTGTCGCTTATAAAACTCGATCCTTTTAAGATACAGGTTTCAAACATCTATAACTGAAATCGCTTAATTGTCTAGTTTTCAATGATACCACATTCAAGGTTGTGCCATATACGAAACCGTGTTAAATCTTTTTTTAAGGAGACAGCTATATTTAACATACGTGCTTTGCAAATTCACTTGAATCCGATAACAACGGTTCAAAAATTTTTATCGGACGCTTGATTCAAGTTTTCCTTTCATGTTTGGTACCGTTGTTGAGCTCTATCTGCCTACTCTACCACCATATAAGAATTAAGTCATCATATTTTAATCCCGCAAAGGAAACCGAGAATGCGTTTATTAAAGTCAGAGAGATCGTACTTATCGACTATAGTCTTCCATTTGCGGCCATTCTGTACAAAATCCTGTCGGTTACATAACTTGTTCCTTCCAAGACACAGGTTTCAAAACATAAGTCATTGTAATCGGTTAACTCTGTAGTCAACAAGTCAATTCGTCCACAAAATGTATATACGCGTTTGTCTCTACATCCTCCGCCATTTTCGTTTGATGGTAAATCGCGAACGACGCGAATCATTGCGTGGGAATTCGCTCAGCTGTCAACATTGGTAAAAATGAGGACATGTGATTGGCTATCAGTTAACCCTCGTGGGAATACTGGATCTCGCAGGAGATCTAAAAATAACTTAAGAGGGATTACGATGGGAATAGGGCCAGTATGAGGGATTACTTCTCTTACCTTCATAATCTCTTGCCGAATGCATAAATGGCGGCCAAAAATGTATTCTTTTGTTTATGTGCTAATGAGACTCACTAGCCTCGCTCTCAAGCAACATTTCTGTTATATTTTGTCCATGCAAACGAGGCTAGTGAAGCTAATTAGCACATAAAGAAAAGAATATTTTTTGGCCGCCATTTATGCATTCGTTCTATATTTTTCTCCTGGTGCAAGAGGGCCCAGACTCTTCTCGGTCACAGTAAATTATGCAAAAGTTTATTCGTGCGCAATATTAATGTGTGGCCCTGAACGGTTCGTAAAATCGCTAAAACAAGTTGTGTTGATTCAGAGATATTCTACAAAAAATTGGGTGAAGTTAAAGCTTTTAAAAAGACAAAAGCAAGAAAAATAACACTTTTACAACGATGCAGTGAAGTGGTTAGAAACACGTAATGAAGACAGTTAGGACAGAACAAATCTGACAAGTCAAGACGTAGCAATTATCAGTTATCAATTATCCAAGAACTGAAAAGAAATTGATCAAAAATGTCAACTACACCAAGTTCTTTGCCAGACCCATTCGAACATTGCGCACAAAGGAAGAAACAAGTATATTAACCCTAACCCTAAACAATCGCCAGCAGACAAAAACAGCCTGTGCTAGACCCTATTCAAGTAAGAAGATTCCTAACGCATTTGCAAATGGACCTTAGAAACTTACAATGTACATGTTCATGTCACCGCAACCACAATTGGATTCTCCACATGACTGATCATTTCACAAAATAGTCATGGCTTTATCCATTGAAAAATAAACAAGCTGAAGATGTATTGGAATGCCTGTCTCAACTTTGCTGGCAATTTGGATTCACACTGACAATGGACGGGAATTTAAGAATTCTCTGATGTCCCAATTCTGCAAGAACAACGGCATCACTGAACTTCACGTAGCTCCCAGAAAACCATCAACTCAAGGTTTGGTGGAAAGGAACAATCAAACAGTAAAGCAAAACATCAGAAATATCTTAAAAGAAAAGAAACAAAGTCCAAGTCGTTGGTGTCAGGTACTAGGGGAAGCTGCTTACAAAAAGACGGAACATTTTGGAACATGAAGCAACAAAACAAACACCCTATGAATTGGTATTTGGCATACCACCACGGAAAGAAACCAAAACTACCCCAGATAAGAAACATGATCAACATTCTAGAAAGAAGAAGAAGAATGTGAAGATGTTGATGCAGAACCTGCACCCAAACGTGCTTGTTATTCACTTATCAAGTCAACAAGGGAGATAAGGACAACTCAACAGGAAAAAGCAAGAAACACACAAAGGAAATACAAAAACAAAATGAAAACAAGCAAACCCAATACTATTTCATTCCAAGTCGACACCTTTGTCAAAATAAAAATTAATTAAGTGGACAAAAGTCCATTGCACCCAAATACACTTCTTAGTAAAGTAATTGAAAAAGAACACGGATTTATGAAAGTTGTAACCAAATTTGGAATTATTGACACTTTGCTTGCAACAAACAGACTACAAATTACTGAAGACCTGAATGTGTCATTAGACACAACTAAAACAATAATTTCACTGCCGCGTGCAAAAAGCACTTGACCAGTGACACATGTACAAGAGGTGCAAAAACAACGAAATGACTTCTCATTGTTCAACTACATACAAGTAATGACTGTTTAATAAAGGTTACAAACTTTGTAAACTACTAGAAAAAAACTCTTAATTTGTTTGTTCAAGTACTTATAGCCACAAAGGGTTTTCTGCTGAACTACATTTGCACAAGTAACTGTACATCATTCAATAATCTACGCTATAAAAAGTCATTTTTGGATGTCTTTTTCCTTTCAAAAACCAGAAAAATAAAAATGAAACAAAGTCACATGAAGGTAATTCTTATTAAACAAGGTTTTGTTTTTCTGCTGCTCTGAGATTAAAAAAGCAGAATTGGTTATCATGCATACGCCTAACCCCAACCTTAATGCTAATCATTTAAAATCAGTGCTTAGACTTAGGGCCTCTTTACACGAGCCCGGGTTGAATCACCGCGGCAGGTAACCCTTTTGCAGTCAAATGTTTATAAGCGTTTACGTGAAAACAGTAGTCAAACCGGGTCAGCCCCTTCTCAAGACTCGGGTTGATCCGGCTAGAAGGGTTGAAATTTCTTCAATTTCGTATCTGACCCTGGATTGTTTGAACATCACTTTTTTTGCGGTTCAGCGTTCTCGCCCATACGCAGCCTGAACCAAAATGGCGGATGTGGATGGGCTTGAAGTGGAAAAAAGAACAAGTTGGCAATGGAATCACTCAATGACTGAACAACTTATTGCGAAATTAAAAGAATTTAAAAACGAGATGGACTATCAAAATATAGACTTAAACAAGTACGTCGTTACTATGTACTCGAAGTTACGAGAGCGAATGGCTGAACGGTTTCCTGACAGTTTTGGTCGTGTTCAATTTTTTAGCCACAAATTGATGATTCGGATGATTGCATGGTTCGTCCGCCATTTTCCTCACTGACAAGTAGTCACCAGCCCTTTCAACCCAGCGAAAAGGGAACTGACCCGGGTCAGACGCAAATGACCCAATCCTCAAATTCGACGCTGAAATGACCCGGGTCGGTGTCCAACCCGGGCTCGTGTATAGAGACCAAAGCCGTTTTGACAGACTAACTCATGAAAAACGTACGCGAACCACACCCACCTACTTCCATCACCGATTTACTTTCAATTTCAACCTAGTTTAAAATTGAATTTACCTAGGTTGAAATCGCTTCAACCTGAATTTCAAATTTACCTGTAACATTTACTTTGTAGACAACATATTTCCTTTGAAAATGAAATTGAATTGTTCACAACTCAATGGTTACAAAACGAAAAACAAACTGCTCTACTCGCGGGCCGAAATCCGAAATCCAAAATTGACAACAACAGCCGTCTGGAGATTCTTCCAGACTTAGACGCACGCGAATTTCAATAGTGAAGATATAGATGACATCACCTATTGATATTTGGGAGCTTAACCACGCGCGTTTTTGAGACGCGGACGGCAACCGGAAGAGAACATTTCACGTGCCAGGACAGTGATGCCTCCCAGATTTTTATACCAATCATCTCCCATGGAGGAAAGATACTTGGCAATGTAAATGTGGTCGTGCGAAGACAAGTTAAAAGGGAAAACAGCTCACTTTCGTGTTTTGGTGAGCAAAACGTGATTTTTCGTACGCAAAGTGGCCGCGCGCCATCTACATGAAACAAAGGACTTTTCGAAAGTCAATCCGCGTCTCAAAAACGAGCGTGCTTAAAGGGGCTAGGTCACGCTATTTTAGGTAATTTTGTTCAATTTTGTTAATTATGAGCTCTAAACGTCAAATTGGCAGAGCAAGATTCTTTCATTTGCAAAATCAAGGCCACATAACTACTGAGAATGATTTTCCAGCTGTGTAAATGACATTTTGATGTAAACTGATATAAATTTGAAAAAAGGTGGGCCGACGTTTTTCAAATTTACCGAAATCAATCCATTTCAATCCTCTCCAGTTTTGTCCATCCATGTCCCTTCTTGGCTTCCCGGTGTTTTGTTAGAGTTCTTCTATAGTTTTGAACAGTTATTTTGATATTTTAGTTAATTCTACGACCATTCGATAAGTGCTGAAATTGCCTAAAATTGCGTGACCTAGCCCCTTTAAGTTCCCTATTAATGTGCCAACCAGACCCTTATCGGACGCCGAAACAAAGAGTTCTTTTGTTCTGTGGTTGGCACATTTGAACATCAAAAGAAATTAGACGTCAATGTTTGTAAACAGATATCTTCCTTACAAGAGTCACGATAGACTACTGGCAGTCCTGCTAGCAGTCAGTCGACCCGCCGTACTATGTCAAGCAATCTAGTAAAATGGCCTCCCTCGGTCATTTTACTCGATTGCATGACACAGTACGGCGGGTGGATTGACTAAGAAGGGACTGCTAGCACTCTAGAGCCACGAAGTGTCCACTTGCTCTTCTCCCCAACATCAACATCAACATCACTCGTTTCTGGGAATACAGACAATTAAACGTCGCAAATTGTCTCCCAAATGTTGCTCGTCAAGTAAGGATAAACAGCTAAGCTAAAAATAACGCGAGTCTTTACCCTCACCTTATTGTTGGAAATAGGGAGCAAAGAGAAAGCACTTCGTGTTGGATGTCAAAATTAGGCATGCATCTAATTAGGTACATTTTTGCCGTTTCACGCAAGCGCAATGCTAAATTTGTTCTTTTCTGTTTTGTTTTTGTTTTTAATGTCAGAAGTCAAACGTTCCTGAATCTGTTGGAGATTCCTTTGGCCAAGCAAAAAAATGAAGTGAATAGAGTGTTTTTTCGTGTTCGTGCCTTGGCTAATGTGTAGATTACGGAAAAAAATAAAAAAATAAGTATATAGGTTATCCACACTTTGACATTAACAACTGGAATTCGGACAGGCCTTTGCATCTCTTGAATATGTTATCGGATAAGATTAAAACCTACTCCTTCTTCGAACAAAGCCGCCGAATGCTTACAATAGTGCTCAAAGGTGACACGGTACTCTCCAGTGGTTGAAACTGCCAACCACTTGTTTTGGGAAGCCAATCTTTTAACGTGTTTTCAAGGTAACAGTAAGAAAAATAACTGTGAAGTTCGACGACTTAAAAATCATCTCCGTTCTTGAGATACAGAGGGAAATTGTGACACCCGAAAATGGCCCGTAAAGTTTCGGGACTTTCGAAAACGGGCCCCATGGCCAGAGGTTAGAACGATGCTGTTTTTCTTGTTGTTGCCCTCCCTAATGTTGTGAATTTCAATGGCTGTCTCTA
>NC_090883.1:26315845-26320845 GCF_036669925.1 Montipora capricornis | reverse complement strand
AAGGCTATCAAGAAGGTAACTGCATATGCTGATGTCAAGGCAATCTGGGCGTTCGATGATAAATAACCAGGAACTTGTCGTGTGAAACTGGGGTCGCCTGTTCCTAAAAGACAAATATAACAGTAGTCATAATAATAATAATAATAATAATAATAATAATAATAATAATAATAATAATAATAATAATAATAATAAGATATGCTGGTGGTATAATTAACTGGACCATTTCCAACAGTAGGGCTAACTTTCACATGATTCATATGGGGTACAAGGTAACACTTCACATTATAAGTCTGTTTAAATTTTCCATGAGCTTCGCAACATCACATCGATTTTAATCGTTTAGGTCATCGGTGACCCCTATTTTTTAAAACATGAATCACTTGCTCTTCTTACAATCTACGAAATGTGATGAAATGAAAAAAATCACAATGTAAGAAGTTTTTATTTTATTTTTTCTTTCCTTGTGTCCTGAATTCCGGAAGTGGTTACAACGGGTAGCGCTTGCGAAAACGCTCGTTGAGGATTAACTCTATTGTTTAGTACATCCCCAGCCGCATGCAATTATCTTAAAAACCCATTCCTATATTTCTGTGCACAAAAACCTTCACTCTAAACATATTATTTTTATGATTTTCGACAGATGAGTAGATGAGGCTACATCTTGTTATGATGACCTATCGAGCGAAAATAGGGCATTTTTTTCCTTGCCTTTAATTTTTCTCCGAAACAAAGTCGGCGACCCACCAATTGTTTTTCATTTTTGGAATAAGTACTCTATGACCTACAATACCCGTCAAAAATCTTGAAACATTTGTGTCTGTTTCCCCATCCCCAGTGTTGATTTGGGTATCACCGTGTTCTCAGTGCTTCAAAACACGTGTGGCTCAACATTGGGGAGGGGGGGAACAGTGTCAAGTAGAAATGTCAGGATTTTTCCAGAAAATACGAGAGAAACGGTGTCTGTTTCAACGATTTGTGATGAGTATTGTAGTTTCAGGCGAGAAATGAAACAAATTTCGATGTGGGAAGATTTTCGCGCGAACTTCCTTAAACTTACTGTTGTTACTTTTTCATTCTTTTCCTTACTTTTCTCAGCACAGGTGCTTTCCATCTGTTGATATGCCCATAAATTGTAAACTCTCAAACCTAGTTATTACTTTGTGTTTACTTAACTTTATTGGGGGTGGAAGCGGAATAATGAAAGACGGCTTAAAAAAGAAAATCAATAAGGAATATTTAGCGGTTTGAACATGCGGAATAAAGAATTTTATTGTTTTCGTTAAAGACGGACGAATACGGAAAAATGAATATCGATTAAAATTTTAATAAACTCGTGTAAAAATGGAAGAAATAATGAAAAACTGCGATCCAATTATTCCGCCTCCACCCCAAAAATATTATTTGAACTATTTGGGCTTAATTAACTCTATCTATACTATAAAAGAACTGAATTTGTGACAGCTGGTCATTTGGAGTTGAAACCGAAGTTGAAGCTAATTGACACTTCAAGTCGAAGCTGGTCCATACAATGATTCTTTGTAGATTAAATGTTTGTGTTTATCTTATTGTACTATTTGGGCTTGCCTGTTTCTAGAATTATTTAGGGCGTTTTATGTTTAAAGTTATCTTTGCATTTACATAGGGCCTCGTGCACAGCTGCGGATAATAATCCGAACTTTCTAGGCGAGATCATGAAACCTCTAACTTAACACGCGGGCATTTAGTTATCTACTTGAAATATTTTGTTCCGTTCTTTGTAACAACGATAATTGTGATCTATATCTCAGTCTGACGTATTTCAATAACAACGATAAATGTCAGTGATAATCTCTCTCTGACATATCAATTCCCACGGTTCAAATATACGAAATGTTTCATATATTCTATGTCATTCAGTTTTGAATATTTAACAACTATTCACCGAAGTGGAGGTGGCTAGCGGTGGATATTTACCGAGCTAGCCACCCACGCTAGCCACCGACACTGAGGTGAATAGTTGTTTTAGTATATACTAAAACAATGAGATAATATATAGCACAAAAAATTAATTTGGATGTTTTCTTCACTTGTCACGGATGCAAATCGGGACGCCATTTTTTCCCGAGTTGCTCAAAGGTAAATAGCACAGGATATTCGGAGTCTGACGAGCAATTCAACGCCTCGTTCAACGCTATCCACTGTTTTAGTATATACTAAAAGTAATTATGTGTTTCTAGAAGTTTCTACTTGAGATGAAACCTCAAAATTAACACCGGAGACACCTTTAGTTGACCACTTGACATCTTTCATCCCGTTCTTTGTAAAATGGCTTTTGGGAAATTGCTTTTTGGCTTTCGCCGTTCAACCAAGATTTCTTTAAGATTTTATTTCCTTATTTGTTTCGATAGTAGAAGAACACACCCCTGGAAAATAGGGTGGTGTTTCTGTGCGACTTCTGCATGGTTTTATGGTTTACTATGCGTCACTCTACGAACTCAAGTGTTCTTTTACACAATATGCGCGAGTTCGATGTTTTGGAAAAATAACTTTGTTTTAAGGACGTTCGCACCAATTGTTTGTGCGCAACTTTTACTGCGCAGGTAACGCGACTGTTATACGTGACGCATTACTTCAAGCATTAGTTAAGATCTTATGGTGACAAAAACGACGGGGAAATTTCCAGGTCGGCTAAAGAATGACACATTTATTTCCAATTCATCATTGTCATAGACTTTTTCGCTTAGTTTCGTGACTCTAGGACTTTGAACTCTGTCACGCGGACTGTCACGCTTTTGAATTTGAACATGTGATTTTGTGTATGATTTGAGATCGATCAGATTTGAGATTAAAAATTACATTTCGGGCGGTTTTGAATTCCGCATGTATTTAGCTGGATTTGTCAGATATTTGTTGGAATTTGAGGTCCATTAAAGGAGAAGACGAAAAATCTATCGCAATCATGAAAAGTTAAAGAGAAAGGACCGGAGGCTGGAAAAGGTCGCTAATCGAGTAGTGGTTGAAAGTTTTGGAAACTCGAGGAAGGTTTAGTTTAATAGTCAGCGACCTTGCGTATTAAAATTTAATGGTGTTTTTTAAAATGTTTTACTGCGTTACGAACTTGTTAGTTCAAAATGAATGCATGTTTTTGAAGTTCTTTTCCTTTACTTTCATGACCATAGAGCAGAATCATCTTCTCTTCCTAATCCCCTTGAATAGTGCGGACCTGTGAGGAAACAGCCAGAGATTATATTTCACAAACACCACACTCCAGAAGATGAGAAAGACGGCATTGGAGAGACATGATACAAAACACTAACCAAATAAAGATAACGCCTCCTTGAAACTTCGTTGCTAAGCTCGAAAAAGTTTTTTTTTTTTACAAAAACTTTCAGCGATCGATCCTGTCTTGGGTCCAGTCCTTCCCCGGCAGGTCAGGCAAAATCACGCGTGGCAAACTAAATTTTCCAATATAAGAGCTACACAGCGAACGTTTGCAAAAACGTAATCCTTCCTTGTACTTGTACATGTTAATTGCCGTGACTTTAACATCTTCAGTTCCCACTGCTTGCTCCCGTCTGACCTTGTTGCTCAGTCGATAGAGCGGCGGCGATCTAACCCGAAGGTCGTGGGTTCAATTCCCACCCTGTTCGCAGTTTTTCTCTGTCCTTGTGCGGGTCATTTCCATCAATAGGGCTAACGCTCACATGGTTCATATGGGGTAGAAACTTAGCACTTCACATTATAAGTCTGTTTAAATTTTCCAAGAGCTTCGCAACATCACATCGATTTTAATCGTTTAGGTCATCGGCGACCCCTACTTTTTAAGACATGAATCACTTGGTCTTCTTACAATCTACGAAATGTGATGAAATGAAAAAAATCACAATGTAAGAAGCTTTTTTTTTGTTTTTAATTTTTTCTTTCCTTGTGTCCTGAATTTGGGAAGTGGTTACAACGGGTAGTGCTTGCGAAAACGCTCGTTGAGGATTAACTCTACTGTTTACTACATCCCCAGCCGCATGCAATTATCGTAAAAACCCACTCCTATATTTCTATGCACAGAAACCTTCACTCTAAACATATTATTGTTATGATTTTCGACAGATGAGTAGATGACGGTGCATCTAGTTATGATGACTTATCTAGCGATATTAGGGAATTTTTCCCTTGCCTTTTTCTCCGAAACAAAGTCGGCGACCCACCAATTTTTTTTCATTTTTGGAATAAGTAATTTATGACCTAGCTTCCGGCGAGAAATGAAACAAATTTCGATGTGGGAAGATTTTCGCGCGAACTTCCTTAAACTTACTGTTGTTACTTTTTCATTCTTTTCCTTACTTTTCTCAGCACAGGTGCTTTCCTTCTATTGATATGCCAATAAATTGTAAACTGTCAAACTTAGTTATTACTTTGTGTTTACTTAACTTTATTGGGGGTGGAAGCGGAATAATGAAAGACGGCTTAAAAAAGAAAATGAATAAGGAATATTTAGCGGTTCGAGCATGCGGAATAAAGAATTTTATCGTTTTCGTTAACGACGGACGAATACGGAAAAATGAATATAGACTAAAATTCTAATGGCCTCGAAAAAAAATGGAAGAAATCAGTAACGAAAAACTGAGATCCAATTATTGGGCTTCCACCCCCAAAATATTATTTTAAATTATTTGGGCTTAATTAACTCTATCTATACTATAAAAAATTTGGCAAGCTGTCACGCACGCGCCACCGGTGACACACTGTTATTTTCAAGTAGATTTAACTCCAAAAAGGGAGTTAAAAAAAAGGTACAAAACCACTCCATTTTTGGAGTAAAATTCACGAGAGCGAAAATATCAGCGGTCAGAGCGAACTTCTTTGTCGTTCTGGAACAATTTATAGTGTTTTTCCTGGTTATACGAAATTCCTCGAATAAGCGCCGCATCGGCGGTGCGGCGCTTATTCGAGGGCAGCGCTTGTTAACTTTTTTGTCCCAGATGCGGCGCTTATTCGAGGGCGGCGCTTAATCGAGGGCGGCG
>NC_090883.1:26298345-26308345 GCF_036669925.1 Montipora capricornis | reverse complement strand
CAAAGGAGTTGCTCGCAATAAGCTGCACCAGTCGCGCAGACCAAAGATAAGTACCAATGCAAATGCAGCTCGGACATATGCCTTTACGGCACTTAACTTTGTACTTTGCACATGCATAGACATACCTCTTACTAACCCTGTTCGTGGTCCGTACTGTAAGTTATGTAAGTTATCGCCCGCGCATAAATCAACGGGAAAAACGAGGATCCGTAACTTACAGTACGGACCGAGAAAACGACCTTAGTAAGATATTTATTTTATCTCTGAGGTAATCAGAAGTGCGGGAAAGGAAACTACTTGAAGTCAAGCAGGAGGTTCAACCGCCACAACGATTGCGCGTCAAAATTCTGAAACGAATAAATCTTCTTGGCTTTTTGAAATAGTTGCTTGCACGATTTAAACAGTTTTACAAGATTGCGTGACATAAATGACATGAAACACTTGCTAGAGAATGTTTTATCAAAATTTCACATTAAGCGGTCCGTACAGCGGCCGTACTGTAGAATAAGGTCCGCTAAATCAGCCAATCACAGCGCGCGTACTATCCCAAGTATATAATAAAATCTTGTTACTTACACAGAATTTCCTTTTATCAGGGATATCTAAAATAAAATTACTCAGATTTGCCTGAAAAGATCAACCTTAAACGTGGTTGTTTTTATCGTCACGTACTTTATGCAATACTCCTCTTTTGCAGTGCCACGAACTAATTATTCGCTTAACTAGTAATAGCTATCGATAAGTGGCAACGAAACAGTCAATATAATACATAGTTTGCAGATTTGTATCAGAGTTTTAAAATACCCAACAGTAGTTGTAATTTTTTTATTCGAAAGTACTGCAGCTCAACTTATCTAGTTAACAATAATACAATAATAGAAATTGCACACTTTGTATCTCCAACAACATTGTAGATGTTTTGCAATAATATGGAAAGTACTGCTGTAATTTTTGAACGGCTGTAATTTTAACAGGAATATACAATAATTCAGTTGAATAAAATCAGTGACATGTAAAAAATCGCCAAAGCATTTTCAGACTTTTCATTGTGAAACATGTAATGGGGAATCAAACTCTCACACATGAAAGTTGTTTCACTTGTAGAATTTTTATTTTGAAAGATACAGCCAAGAATTATAAATCAGATTAATCGTTGAATTGTGTACTTAGCAGACAACATTTTTCCTTTGAAAATTAAATTAAATTGTTCACAACTCAATCGTTACAAAACGACTGAACAAACTGCTCTACTCGCGGGCCGAGGGCTGAAATTGACAAAAGCGGCCGATAAGAAGACGTACGCCGGTTTAGTTTTGAGCTCGTTCACTCAATATAGAACACGCCGGTTCGAAAATAAATATTAAAGAACACTCAAAGCAAGTGTACACAACACAATGGTCAGGGAAATGGGAAATAACCCTAACCCTAACCCTAACCTAACCCTAACGAGCAAATAGAAAGGCTTACTAGACCTAAAGAGAAACTTCGTGTTGGATGTCAAAAGTAGGCATGCATCTAATTAGGTGCATTTTTGCAGATTCGCGCAAACACAATGCTAAATTTATTCTTTTTTTTTCTTTTTTCTTTTTTGTTTTTAATGTCAGAAGTCAAACGTACCTGAATCTGTAGGAGATTCCTTTGGCCAAGCGAAAAAATGAAGTGAATAGAGTGTTTTTTCGTGTTCGATGCTGGCAATTGCCCAGCACTGAAATAACTTAGCACTTAAAGTTGATTACCTGTACGTGAGTCGCTAAAAGAAGAAATACTAAAGGATTGGGGTGGTTTCTCATTTGAAAGAATCATGGCAAAACAGGTAAAATGCTAAATATCGCAATGACACCTTTGATTATCACAATTCACGACCACCTTTATAACAATTAACGACGAGAACGTTATTGCAAATCATAAGAACTGTTATTCTAAGATAGGACGGCTGTTGCAATTTACAACGACTTTTGTTGCAATTAGAGACAGCCATTGAAATTCACAACATTAGGGAGGGCATCAACAAGAAAAACAGCATCGTTCTAACCTCTGGCCATGGGGCCCGTTTCTCCAAAGTCCCGAAACTTTTCCGGCCATTTTCGGGTGTCACAATTTCCCTCTGTATCTCAAGAACGAAGATGATTTTTAAGTCGTCAAACTTCACAGTTATTTTTCTTACTGTTACCTTGAAAACACGTTGAAAGATTGCCTTCCCAAAACAAGTGGTTGGGTGTTTCAACCACTGGAGAGTATCGTGTCACCTTTGAGCAATATTGTAAGCATTCGGCGGCTTTGTTCGAAGAAGGAGTAGGTTTTAATCTTATCCGATAACATATTCAAGAGATGCAAAGGCCTGTCCGAATTCCAGTTGTTAATGTCAGAGTGTGGATAACCTATATACTTATTTTTTTTTTTTTTTTTTTTCCGTAATCTACACATTAGCCAAGGCACGAACACAAAAAAACACTCTATTCACTTCATTTTTTTTCTTCGCCAAAGGAATCTCCAACAGATTGAGGAACGTTTGACTTCTGACATTAAAAACAAAAAGAAAACAAAAGAGAATAAATTTAGCATTGCGCTTGCGTGAGAGGGCAAAATGCACCTAATTAGATGCATGCCAAATTTTGGCATCCAACACGAACTGTCCCTCTAGGTCTATTAAGCCTTTCTCTTTGCTCCCTATTTCCAACAATAAGTTGAGGGTCAAGACTCGCGTTATTTTTAGCTTATCTGTTTATCCTTACTTGACGAGCAACATTTGGGAGACACTTTGCGTACACCATATTATGCCAATTCGACCGCAACATTCCGATGTCCTCTTCAGGGCGATCTTGTGTTTAAATTAAACCCTGTTCCCACTGACGATCGTTCTTCTATTCACACTCGTGTTTCTGGAACAACTCGTCGCGCACCATTGTCTAACAGAACAAGGAATCATTCAAATCTCACAATGGTTAACAGATCACTCCCAACAAAGCTTCCAAACACCTTATCCATGGTTAACAATACTACATTCAGGATACCTGTGGTAACATCAAGCACCCAGTCTAGACAACCAAAGAGATCACGACACAGAGAAAATATAACGCCGCACTAGTGATGCCGCTGTGCAAAATGCAAGTCCTACAGAACTAAACTTCTGTCTTTTAAATGCACAATCTCTAAATAATAAAGCAGGAGAGTTTATCGATCTTGTCTGTGAATATAAACCGGATGTGGTTGCTCTCACGGAGACATGGTTCTGTCCGACGGAGTCAGCATCACGAACTCTGTGTACACCAGTTGGCTATAAACTTTTGGACCATCCACGAACTAGTCGATCTGGCGGAGGAACTGGGGTTCTTTTTCGGGACAATCTAACAGTGAAAAAAGGCGATGCTGCAGAACTGCGATCATTTGAGTTTTCTGAATGGGAGATTAAGGCTGAAACGGATCGAATTCATCTGATTATCATCTACAGAACACCTTACTCAGAAGCACACCCTGTTACAACAAGTGTCTTTCTTGAGGAATTCTCCACATTTCTCGAGTCTGCAGTGTTCTGCACAAATCACCTGCTCATCACCGGAGACTTCAATATACATATGGATGTGGCAGACGACCCCGATGCGACCAGAATGCGTGGCTTACTCGAGAGTACTGGCTTAAAGCAGCATGTTAACATTCCAACTCACCTCAGCGGTCACACCCTCGACCTTGTTGTTACAAGGTTGTCCGACCATCTAGGAATTTCCACCCCGTGGGCCGACTATTTATTTTCTGACCACATGCCTGTTTATTGCAAACTGCAAGTACCAAAGCCAGCGTTCAAAAGATCAAAGATAACGTTTCGGAAGATAAAATCCATCGATAGAGGTGTATTACTACAAGAACTCTCTCGCACTGATCTCTGCACAAACCTGCATTCGTATGACCTTGACGGCTTAGTTAATGAGTATAATAACACGCTTAAAGTGGCTCTCGACCGCCATGCACCAATTATTACTAAGACTGTCACGAAAAGACCATCAGTTCCATGGTTTAACGATGAAGTCAAATCTGCTAAAAAAGAAAAGAGGCGTGCGGAAAGGAAATGGCGTAGAACAAAGCTGCACAGCGACTTTATCGACTTTAAGGCCAAAAAGAACATTGCCACCTGTGTCATGAAAAGAGCTTGTACAACCTACTACACAGATCTTATACAAGGAAACAGTGATGACTCACGTAAGCTCTTCAAATGTGCAAAATCGCTGTTTAATCAAGAAGCCGACCTGACCTTCCCAGGCTATAATGATAAAACAAAACTAGCCAATGACATCGGGAAGTTTTTTTGCACAGAAGATTGAGCGCATTCGCACTGCACTTGATACAGCTGCCTCAAACCTTTGTCCAACAGCGACAGAACCACTATACACATCATGTCCTACTCAGTTGACTTCCTTCACAGAAGTTAGTGAAGAAGACGTCAAGGGCCTAATTGGGAGATCAAGCAAGAAGACCTGCAGTTTAGACCCCATGCCCACCTCCTTGGTGGTCGAAAGTCTAGCTGTACTCCTGTCAGTCATTACTCGGATGTTAAATCTTTCTCTTCAAAATGGCAACTTCCCTGATACCTGGAAGCTAGCAGATGTTCGACCTAGACCAAAGATTGCCGCTGAAGCACTCTTCGCCAACTTGCAACCAATCAGCAATCTTCAATTTACTTCAAAACTGACTGAGCGGGCAGTGTTCTGTCAAATCCACGATCATCTTACCATAAACAGACTCTACCCTAAGGGGCAATCTGCTTATTGTGAACATCACAGTACAGAAACTGCCCTGTTGCGAGTCAAAAACGATATCCTACTCAACATGAACCAGCAACGTGTCACATTACTCGTGCTTCTTGACCTTAGCGCAGCATTTGACACTGTCGATCACACCATATTGCTGGACCGTCTGTCCTCTGACTTTGGCATATCAGGGCAAGCCTACTCTTGGTTCGACTCCTATCTTCGCAACAGATTTCAGTCTATCTCCATCAACGGCAAGACATCGACCAAGTTCCATACAAAGTACGGTGTCCCACAGGGTTCCTGTCTTGGGCCTCTTCTGTTCGTTCTCTATACAAGTAGACTGTTCAAAATCATCGAACATCACCTTCCTGATGTGCATACCTATGCGGATGATACACAACTGTATGTATCATTCAGCGCAGACTCAGGCTCTGAGCAGTCAGCAGCATTAGATGCCATGCAAAGTTGTATTGTGGACATAAGGAAATGGATGCTCCAAGACAGATTAAAGCTAAACGAAGACCGAGTTTATCGTAATTGGCACCAGGCAACAACTCGCCAAAGTCAACGTAGATTCCTTACAGGTTGGAGAGAGCATAGTTACAGTAGCCAGCAAAGTAAGAAATCTAGGCTGCTGGTTCGATGACCAACTCAAGATGGACACGCACATTAATAAAATTTGTAGATCTGCAATTTTTCATCTCTACAATATTAGGAGAATAAGAAAATATCTTAGCTCTGACTGCGCACAGACTTTAGTGAATGCGTTTGTTACCAGTCGATTAGATTTCTGCAACAGCCTGCTCTATGGGTTGAAAGGTAACCAACTACAAAAACTTCAGCGCGTCCAGAACGCGGCAGCCCGTGTTATCTGTAACATCAGCCGCTATATATAATACTATGCCCAATGATATGTTTGCTGACTGTGACTTGAACTCGCTGTGTCCCGCGCATTTCTTTATGGTGATTTCCCTGTTGTTAAGTGAGCCCACACAACATGAAGTATCACGTGAGGATTCGGTCGCTAAGTAAGCGCCGCACGCGCTCAACACAGTGAGTTTCGACCCATGGCAGAGGTCTTTCTTCTCATACTCGTCAGCCTAGCGAACGTAAAAGAAAAGAGACCTCTGCTAGCAAGGAAGCAAGAAATGAGCTAATGTAAAACAATTTTTTTTTCAGTCCATTTTGGACAAAATTCAAACGCCGTGAACACGATCCTTAGTCCTGAATCTACGCCACCACCCTCCGTACCCTTGGTTCAGCTGAAGGGGTTTACTGCGAAAATATAGGATTTAAGAATTTGTGGCGAAAGCCCGTCTAGCTTGAGTAGAAAAATTTGTCTGCAGATGGTGTTTGGTCTTAATTGCCTACGAGCAACCCGAGCGAAGACGCTAGGCGGCCAGCTTAATGCCGCGCGAAGTATTGCAGCAGGCAGAAAAATTCTCGATCATGTTGTGAAAGTTAAGTGTAATGTAAGTTTAAGTAGTGTAATGTAAGGTTCCCTGGAGATTTTAGTACGGACCAATGAAACCGCGAGTTTTGATGTGTGATGTCATTAGACCAACTTGCATGACGCGCGCGACTATTGATGATTTTGTGTTCGGAGGTGAGTGAAAACACATTTTTTTTCCAATTTCCCTGACCATTGTGTTGTGTACACTTGCTTTGAGTGTTCTTTAATATTTATTTTCGAACCGGCGTGTTCTATGTTGAGTGAACGAGCTCAAAACTAAACCGGCGTACGTCTTCTTATCGGCCGCTTTTGTCAATTTCAGACCTCGGCCCGCGAGTAGAGCAGTTTGTTCAGTCGTTTTGTAACGATTGAGTTGTGAACAATTTAATTTAATTTTCAAAGGAAAAATGTTGTCTGCTAAGTACACAATTCAACGATCAATCTGATTTATAATTCTTGGCTGTATCTTTCAAAATAAAAATTCTACAAGTGAAACAACTTTCATGTGTGAGACTTTGATTCCCCATTACATGTTTCACAATGAAAAGTCTGATTTCATGGCGCTGATTTTATTCAACTGAATTACTGTATATTCCTGTTAAAATTACAGCCGTTCAAAAATTACAGCAGTACTTTCCATATTATTGCAAAACACGTCGACATCTACAATGTTGTTGGAGATACAAAGTTTGCAATTTCTATTATTGTATTATTGTTAACTAGATAAGTTGAGCTGCAGTACTTTCGAATAAAAAAATTACAACTACTGTTGGGTATTTTAAAACTCTGATACAAATCTGCAAACTATGTATTATATTGACTGTTTCGTTGCCACTTATCGATAGCTATTACTAGTTAAGCGAATAATTAGTTCGTGGCACTGCAAAAGAGGAGTATTGCATAAAGTACGTGACGATAAAAACAACCACGTTTAAGGTTGATCTTTTCAGGCAAATCTGAGTAATTTTATTTTAGATATCCCTGATAAAAGGAAATTCTGTGTAAGTAACAAGATTTTATTATATACTTGGGATAGTACGCGCGCTGTGATTGGCTGATTTAGCGGACCTTATTCTACAGTAAAATTTTGATAAAACATTCTCTAGCACGTTTTTCATGTCATTTATGTCACGTAATCTTGTAAAACTGTTTAAAACCCCAAAGGACTTCAAACAACGAAGGAAAGCTGAGAGAAAGACAGAGAGGAAGAAGAAGGCTTTATACGGTCGGTTCCTCAGACAAACGGATAGTGAACGAAATGACAAGAGCTGAGCATGGTTGCAAAGAGGGGACCTTAATCGAGAAACAGAAGCCCTGATCACTGTTGCCCAAGACCAGGCAATAAGAACAAACTGCATCAAAGCCAACATCGACAAGACTCAAGAGAGTGACCTGTGCAGAATGTGCCACCAGGCAAAGGAGACAGTGAGAGGGTGCTCCAAACTGGCACAGAAATAGTATAAAAGGAGGCACAATAATGTTGCAGGGGTGGTACACTGGGACTTGCTGGGGAAGTTCTGCTTTAGTAGAGTAGACAAATGGTTTTAACATCAACCAGAAACTGTCCTTGAGAACCACGACTACAAACTGCTATGGGATTATAACATCCAGACTGAACACAATATTAGTGCAAGGAGACCCAACTTGGTCGTTATTAACAAGCAAGTGTTTTGACAAAGGGAGAAGGAAAATATGCGGATCATGAAAGGGTTATGGGAAGAAAATCGCTATGGTTATCTGAATCTCTCGGAGCAGAATTTAAGGGACCAAGCGGCAAAACTGGAGAAAACACTAGGGAACGCCGGACAGAAAATAAGCGAAAGTGTTGGAACAAGAGAAAGTGGAAGGAACGAAGAATCTGTCGAGTGTTTTAAGAATGCAAATGCAGGAGACCAGGATTTGCATATGGAAGAATTCAAAGTAGACCACTTCCGGATGAACAGCCTAATACCCTCAGCTCAGAGGCGCGCGAGCTTTTAGAATCATCGGTCCATATTTACATTTCGATCCATCCGTGCGAAGGTGATTTTAGAAATCGTACTTTTGATACACGAACAAAAGGAAAGCCAATAAGCGGCGACCTTGAAAATATTAACAAGGTGATAATGGAGTTAATGAAGCAATGCAAAGTATCCCCAACGGACAATCCATTTAGCTATCTTTGGATTGCTAACTGTGTGCTTTATTCTGTTGTCACGGCATTTCTTTTGTACAAGGGATGGAAAAAACAAGGGTCAAATAGATCGTCAGGTCACAAGAGCAAAAGATCAAAGTGGCAAATAGTTTACGAGGAAAAGGTGGCATTCATTCGGGAAAAGATTTCAATCGCTAAAGCGGAAACTGATCGCTTGAAAGAAACAGAAAAGTGACGAAGAGAGGGAAAAGGAACAGAGAGATCCTACAAAGAGAGTGCAAAGTGTTATCCATAGCTTCATTTTGTGAACTACATGGAACGACAGAAATGTGCGTTGAGGAAGTTGAAGAGACCTTTTGGTAGGAAAAAGAAAAACGAAGAAGCGAGGATTAAAAATTCACAGTTTAAAGATGATGCAGGGCGAGTGTAAGCTAATATGAAAGAGGTGCTAGCCAAGAACGAAGATTGCGATCGTTCTAAGTATGAAGGAGTTAGCGAAAACACTTGTGAAGAGGAGAGACAGAGGTTCGGTAGTATTGAGGAGACGAGTTCGTTTTGGAGGGGATTGTTGGAAGGAGAGGGGACTGGGAATAGTCAGGCTGTATGGCTGGACGAGGTGAGGCATGCGATCGTTAGCAACCAAGTCTCTCCCTCAATTGAAGGATTATTCTTAATTGTCAATTTCTTCCAATTGAAGTATTATCGTTCATTTTGGACACTGAAAGCTTGATAGAGATCATGGGAAATTAACATATTTTTTTAAAAGCCGAACCCCAATGTCTGGACTCGCAGGACTTAACCACTAGACTACCACATCACTCACTGCGAGGATACCATTTTATATTAATGTTAATAATTTTTTCTTCCAAAAGTGCCGCTGTAAACGTGTATTAACTCCCGCTAAGAAGCAAGCTTATACAGTGATAAATGTCGGCTACCAAACTTCAAGAGAAAGCTAACCATTTTAAAATCAAGCTTCACCAGCATTAGTATATATATACTAATTAGTTTTGATAAATAATCGGCACCTTTTCTAGTCAGTTGATCTTTAGTGGTTAAGTGGATAAAAACAGTTCCTTTTGGGTGCTCCGGGTTTCAAAACCTGTCCAGGGGCTTCTTTTTCTTTTTTTCTTTTTATTTGCTACTCCAAGTCCTGGGACTTAGTGATCAAAATGGAGGACAATACTTCATTTAAGGCAAACTGACAATGAATGATAATCCTTCATTTGAGGAAGAGATCATGTTGATCTTTAGTAAGGTCCCGCCACCAACGGATGAGGATTGGAGACTAGAAACCGCTGAAGCAGTAGGTGTGTTGAAAACAAAGAAGAACTGGAGTGCCCCGGGACCGGATAAGTTGGTCAATTTTTGGTGGAAGCGTGCGCGTGCGCTACACGAGGATGTGGCTCGGTCATTTAAAGCGATCTCGAGAATCGATGATGAGTATCCATTCTGGTTCGTTGAAGGAAAAAAGTCACTAATACCAAAACCGGGAGAGTTCACCAGTGACAATCAGAGACCACTGAATCACTTGTCTGAATACTTCTTACAAGTGGGTTACTTCGTATTTGCTTGGTCCTACAGATCAGCATCTTGAAGAGTATATGGTTTGATGGAAGGGTCACAGAGGGGCGCTAAGAAGGGTTAGATAATCTATTGATAATAGATAAT
>NC_090883.1:26275845-26285845 GCF_036669925.1 Montipora capricornis | reverse complement strand
AACTCGGGCTTGTGTAGTCAGAATAGGAGGTTAAGTCATAGTCATAATTTATATTTATTTACTCACGAGGAGCTTAGAACTGGTTACTCGTTGAAAACGCTGTCGTGAAACCAAAATGTACCACAGAGAACAGACCACATAGCACCAGGAACTCCATGATTTACTCTGCGCGAATAGTGTGCGGGTTCTTTTACGGACAGGGTTATGAACATTGAAGGGTTGTGAGACGGGCCCTACGGTTTATCTTCCTTATCCGAAAAGACTAGAGGGTCTCTGAACCATTTGCAAATGGTATTTAACCAGAATTATAAAGGCAGCACTTTCTCGTCAGTTATTTAAAGACCCTGAGAGTTGGTCTGGCCGGAGTCGAACTCACGGACTCCTGCATGGCAGCTCGGTGTTCAACCAACTGATCCAATGGTGAGTGTTTGCCAACAATAGCTGGTTTTGAATGAGACTCCAGTTGTGCACCAGTATTGTAACACTGCTGGGTTGTACGTTGTGACACACTGATGGTAAGATTTTGTCGCTAGTTTTTCAACTTTTTTCAAGTGCCGACTGACCTCCAGAAAGAAAAAAATTGATGCTTAAGGCCTAATCTCGCTCTTCAAGGCGGGTTTTGAATGGAAATAGCGCTTCCTCAAATGTTATTTTTAAACAGTTTGTTCGGAGAAACGTACCGGCCTCTCTTTTGATAAAAACTTTTTGACACCGGACGGGTGACAAGAAGTAAAATGCGCGTATCGGAAGATTTCTGTCGGCTTATGACATGGCTTGATGTCGAAGGCAGGGATTTTTCTTGTCTCGGAAAGTGATCTCCTTCTCTGCCGGTGGAACGGAAGGTCTTAGCTTGTGCAATGAACAGATTGATTTCCTGTTTATCTACGTCCCATTGTGAGAAAACGTCATCAATGAAACGTTTCCATGTTGTTGGTTTAACTTTCCTATGGCTTAGCGTTTTGTTTCAATTTCTGCTTTGAAAATGTGAGAATGATATATGCACATGAGAAATGAGATGTTGATAGAACCCACTTGAAACTCGGAAAAAATCCGAGCCCCAGATAGGATTCGAACCCACGACCCTCCATGATCTAGTCGGATGCTCTAACCACTGAGCTACTGGAGACTCTATGGCGAGCAAGGGTGAAATGTGGGTTTTTGACTCGAGCTGCATCACGCAGCTACAGAGTCAAATGACGACTGACAGCATAGCTCATAACTGCATCGCGCAGTCACCTTAAAGCATATCTGAGATGCGGCCAACCAACCACCCAAGTGAGCCCAAGTGATCGAATGTGAGAATGATATATACACATGACAAATGAGATGTTGATAGAACCCACTGGAAACTCGGAAAAAATCTGAGCCCCAGATAAGATTCGAACTCACGACCCTCCATGATCTAGTCGGATGCTCTAACCACTGAGCTACTGGAAACTCTATGGCGAGCAAGGGTGAAATGTGGGTCTTTGACTCCAGCTGCATCACGCAGCTACACAGTCAAATGACTCGAGCTGCATCACACAGCTACAGAATCAAATGACGACTGACAGCATAGCTCATAACTGCATCGCGCAGTCACCTTAAAGCATATCTGAGACGCGGCCATCGACATCTAAGGCGAAATATTGGCAAAAGATACTGCCATTTTTGTTTCCACGGTTGGTCCGTGAACTTTGAAGTAGGTTTTACCGTTAAACTCGAAATAGTTTTATTGGAGAATGCCGTTGCTTATAATGAGTGAGTTAATACCAGTAATCTCATCCCTGTTTATTCGCAAAGGGTTCTGGGATCGCCAGGGGGCAAGCGAAAGAAAATGAATGGCAGAAACATTTCTCGACGTACAAAAGACGATTTTGGAGAAAGATTTGGGCAATGTTGATACGCAGCAAATGTAAGTTTTTGTTTGAATAACTCGGATTAACCTTGTTCGCGTAAGGTTTATTGTGAAATTGATATCTTGTAATGGCCTCCTTGTGACAACCCGGGAATTTGAGAAGTCGTTTAAATGGCATTCAATCAGGCAAATAACCACACAAAAAGCGAGAAATTCACCACGACAATAAAGTACGGCTTTTTTATTGACAACTTTTGCAGGTAAATATCTTTTTCAGTTTGTTATCGAGATTCCCATACAAATCGTTATAATTTTTTTACTCTCCGAGTCTGGGCCGCCTGTTACTTGTCAAGCTCCACTATGACTTCGACCAGTACAAAAGCGTCATCTTCATATACTACTTCTGTGTACATCTGATCTTTGAAGCAGGTCTTTAAGGTTTTCATACTCTCTCAATCCCACAACCCTTTGCGTGTAAACCAGGGATCCGATTACTGGCAACTCATTCATTAGCGAGGCCCCATTAGGGGGGGTCTGAGTATCCCGTATGCCATTAATTTTTGGCCAAAATATCCCGTATCCCGTTAATTCTTATTTGATTCTTTTAAAAAATGATAACTTCGATATCCCAGAATCTTTTTAAAAATATCTCGTATCCCTTTAATTTTCCGCCCAAATATCCCGTATCCCTAAAATTTTTTACCCAAATATCCCGTATCCCGATAACCCCTAATAGGGCCTCATTAGCATTTGTTCCAGAAAACTTGTGGGGACGGGAGGGTTGCTATTGTAGAAGTCGTCGTATGCTCTGCATACTGTTCTTATACCCTCCTCTTGTGCGATGTTTGTGTACAAGCTGGTATAACCAAAATGGTGTCGTTTGACACCTTAGTTTTCTGTATAAAATAGATAAAATCAATGGCGTCTTTGAGATACAATTTTTGCTTTTGAGCAATAGCAGGAGCTTATAATTTATGGGATCCTGGCAATAGCAGGGATTTGTTGAAGCCATTTTCTCATCAGTGATCTCGTGCATGCTTTCCCTGTAAAGCTGATAGATGATGTCATTGGCTGTATGAAGTGCTTCTTTAACCATGGGCTTTTAAACAGGTTTACTGATAGTGATCCAGGTGGTTGTTGAGTTGCACCTTTGGCCTCTTGTATTTTTTCATTTTTTGTTAAGAAGGACAGTTGCAGTGCCTTAATCAGGTATTTAATGTTGATTGCGGCAGTGTTCTTATTTATTTCCTTCGCTGTGTTGCGCTCTAATAATAGGCAAGTTGTATTAGGTTTCGTTAGTTGTGTCTCGGATATTTCGGTCTTTACTGTTTCCAAGTAGCTTTCGAGGGCAACTGATCGTTGGACTGGCGGCACCCAGTCACCTTTTACGTGTAACGGATGTGGTTCCTTTTTGCAAGAGTCGTTCTTTGTATCTGGTTGTTTTTGATAAAAGGAAAGGAAAGGAAAGGAAAGGAACTTTATTCAGGAAGTGTCTAATCTTCTAGCGCTGTAGAGCACTAGTTATCGGGGACACTGTAAACGAAGTTAACAAGTTAACGCAAATCAAATCAAATTTTGGTTTTTGAGGAGAGAGGAAAACCAGAGTACCTGGAGAAAAACCTCTCGGTGCAGAGTAGAGAGCCAACAAACTCAACCCACGTATATGACGCCAAGTTCGGGCCACATTGGTGGGAGGTGAGTGCTCTCACCACTGCGCCATCCCATCGCCCAATGTTTTTTGGTTCATCTCAGATCTCTAGGCGGTTTAAGTGGGTTTACGTTGTTGTTTACAATGCTCCGACAAACGTATTCAAAATACTTCCTTTAATATCATACAAGAGGAGAAAATCATTCAAGGAAATTAATTATAGGTTTTATAATTAGCTGTATCACATTATTTCAAATTTCACTATGTCCAAATTTGCGGTGGATTTTACAATCTGCAACTTGCCGGATGTTAGGTTGACGGATTTTCAAGTCGGATGTCGGATTCTCACAACTTTGTTGTCGGATTTTCACAATTTTTTATTCAGGTTTTTAGCAACTCGGATGGCACCTGCAAGCTTCTGTAGATTATCACAGTTATCATTAGGTTACAAAGAACGAGACGAAATATTTGAAGTAAAGAAAACTCAATGTCTGCTGAAAAAAAACAGAATTATGGAAAAAGTAACAACCGTAAGTTTTAAAGAAAGTCAGTCTTTCCAAATTGCGAATATTGTGTTAAGAACACATAGACTCATAGTAAACCAAAAAAGCATACAAAAGTTGCACAGAGACACCACCACCCTATAGCAGTCTTCTTTTATTCTAAACCAAGAGATTATAAAGGTAAGAGAAGTAATCCCTCATACTGGCCCTATTCCCATCGTAATCCCTCTTAAGTTATTTTTAGATCTCCTGCGAGATCCGGTATTCCCACGAGGGTTAACTGATAGCCAATCATATGTCCTCATTTTTACCAATGTTGACAGCTGAGCGAATTCCCACGCAATAATTCGCGTCGTTCGCGATTTACCATCAAACAAAAATGGCGGAGGATGTTGAGAAAAAACGCGTATGTACATTTTGTGGACGAACGTGACTTGTTGACTTCATAGTTAATCGATTACAATGACTTATGTTTTGAAACCTGTATTTTAGAAGGAACGAGTTATGTAACCGACAGGATTTTGTACAGAATGGCAAATGGAAGACTATAGTCGATAAGTACGATCTCTCTGACTTTAATAAACGCATTCTCGGTTTCCTTTGCGGGATTAAAATATGTTGACTTAATTCTGGTACGGTGATAGAGTAGGCAGATAGAGCTCTACAACAGTACCAAACATGAAAGGAAAACTTGAATCAAGCGTTCGATAAAAATTTTTGAACCCGTGTTATCGGATTCAAGTGAATTTGGAAAGCACGTATGTTAAATATAGCTGTCTCCTTAAAAAGAGATTTAAAACGGTTTCGTATATGGCAAAACCTTGAATGTGGTATCATTAAAAATTAGACAATTAAGCGATTTCAGTTATAGATGTTTGAAACCTGTATCTTGAAAGGATCGAGTTTTATAAGCGACAGAATTTTGTAAACATTGGCAATTCGCAGACTACAGTCAACAAGTAATATATCGCTGACTTGGTTAACGCGTTCTTGATTTTCTTCGCGGGATTAAAATATGACGACTTAATTCTTAGATATTCATAAATTAGACAGATATCAGACATGAAAGGAAAACTTGAACAGACAATGCGATAAAAATGTATGACCAAGTGGTATCGCATGGAAGTCAATTTGCAAAGCACGCATGTTTAAATATACCGGCATCTTTCAAATTTATTAAACTCGGTTTCGTACATTGGATAGTGTTGAAATTGGTGTCACTGTAAACAACACAGTTAAGCGATTTGAATGATATATCTTCGCATCTAGTATCTTGAAAGTAACGAGTTTTATAGGTGACAGAATTTTGTACACAATGAAATATCGCGGAGTACAGTCACCAAGTAACATATTCCTGACTTGGTCAACGCGTTCTCGATTTTCTTAGCGGACTTAAACTATGGTGACTTAATTCTATGATATTCATAAATTAGACAGCTAACGCTTTCAAACAGTACCACACATGACAGGAAAATTTCAATTGATCGCACGATAAAAATTCTTAAAAACGTAAGATCGGATTGAAGTCAATTTGCAACGCACGCGTAAAATATAGCTCCCTTTTACAAAATTATTTAACAGGGTTTCCTACACTAGACAATCGTAAAATTGGTATCAGAGTGAATAATACAGTTAACCGATTTCCATGATATATGATTGATGACAAGGACGAGTTTTGTAAGCGACAGAATTTTGTAGACGATGAGAAAGTGCGCAACCAAGGTAAACATATCCGCTTATGTCAAAATTATTTAACACGGTTTGATAAATTGGAAATTCTTCAAATTGGTATCACTGTAAACTAGGCAGTTAAGCAATTCCAAGGATGTATGTTTGAAACCTGTATCTTGCAGACAATGAATTTTATCAGGCCATGAAACTCAATTTTGAAAACGGAGAGTGGCATCGTACAGAATTTGTTGCACTTTCCCTCCTCCACGAAACTTCCACGTAACGCGCGCGGTAACATTATCCGCGGGAAAATTGATATCATCTAAAAATAACCTAAGAGGGATTACGATGGGAATAGGGCCAGTATGAGGGATTACTTCTCTTACCTTTATAATCTCTTGTCTAAACAAATAAGGAAATAGAATCCTACAGAAATCTTACTTGAACGGCAAAAGCCAAAAAGCAGTTACTTAATTACTCAATTACTATGGGTCCATTAAGTAAGCGTTCTTTAACACAATATTCGCAATTTGGAAAGACTGACTTTGAATATAAGTAATTGAGTGTTTCTAGATAGAAGTTTCTACACGAGTTGAAACTTCAAAATTAACACCGGAGTCATTTTAGTTCACCATTTGAGATATTTTGTTCCGTTCGTGGTAAAATGGCTTTTGAGAAGATGCTTTTTGCGTTTGCCTTTCAAGGTAAGATTTCTTGAGGATTTTATATCCTAATTTTTTTTAGATAAAATCATAATAATAGAAGCCGTGACTCCATGAAAATAGGGTGGTGTGTCTGTGCGACCTCTTTATGGTTTTAGGGGTTTTGATTCTAAAAACTTAAGTGTTCTTTTACACAATATTCGCAATTTCAATGATTTGGAAAGGCTAACTTTGTTTTAAACTTACTGTTCATTACTTTTTATTCTGTTCCTTAATTTTTTTTCAGCACATGTTTGTAAAAATACGTGCTTTCCTCTAACTTAACACCGCAGACATTTAGTTACCTACACTTAGTTATCGACATTTGGTTATCATGATTCGGGTACTTCGGTTTTCCCCTCTCCTCAAAAACCAACATTTGACTTGATTTGAGTTAATTCATATTTCAGCTTACAGTGTCCCCATTTAGTTCTCCAGGCTAGAACGACTAGACATTTAAATAAAGTTCCTTCCTTTTCTTCTTTCTTCGTCCCGTTCTTTGTAACAACAGTAACTCTGATAATCTCTATCTATGACGTATTTCAATATATTCCCACTGTTCAAATGTACGAAACGTTTCATGTATTCTATGTTATTCAGTTGACTGTGCTCTGTTCTGTTGTAAAGCACGCAAGAAGCGGCTAGACCACGAAAGAAGTGTAGGGGAAAACACGAGCCGATAGGCTATATAGGCTATATAGCTGGAGTTTTGAAAACAAGGTCAAACTTGGCTGCAAAATCCAAAGTGCAACTGCTGGCTTTGGCAGCAGTTGCACTGACGGCGAGCTTTAAATTCCTAGGGGGGGATGCGTCATGGCTTGTTGCATGCAAGTCTAACAAGTATGAAGTAATTGTCCATGGCCAAAATAATTCAATAGACCCCATTATGGGAGGGTGAGGGAAGTAAATGATGACCTATAGGGTCTGAAAAACAGTTCAAGATATCCAATGTTAAAACAAGTTTTTGGATTTATGTGAGATATATAGCTGGAGTTTTGCAAACAAGGTCAAACTTGGCTGCAAAATCCAAAGTGCAACTGCTGCTAAGGGCAGCATTTGTACTGACCGCGAGCTTCAAATTACTAAGGGGGGCTGCGTCATTGCTTGTTGCATGCAAGTTAAACAAGTATGAGGTAATAGTCCATGGCCAAAACAATTCACTAGACCTCTTTATTGGAGGCTTATTGAAGGAAATCTGCACGTGTTGGGTAAGGCAAAGCGGCTTCCATGGGATATGAAACATTACTTCTTCTGAAGTCACCTTAGTGATGTTTCAAGGATCAGTTGCAAATATAGCGGACATATTATTGGCGTTAATAGCCGTAAAGGCTGATCATATTAGCCTTTTTCTCACACATATACCTTTTTTTTATTTCCATGTCCAAGTCACAAGTTGACAAATGGCAATGCCAATGACTTCTTAAATTCAAAGATGTTGCCAATGGAAAGGTTAGAGTCCAGTTACTCAGTTTCAGTTTTCAGTTTTTATTATGTATTTTGCATAAAATATCACAAAACTATGCAATGCTCGCAGTTAGCACTAGCTAGTCGAGGCGAGCATTGCTTACAATAAATATTCCAGATAAAATGGTTACAAATACATAACTACACATTCACATAAAAATAAATAAATAAAATAAAATAAATTAGTTTTAGAATACAGTTAGTGCAGTGGAGAACAGCTTAAAACTTGTACAGTATAACATAAATAAACATGAAAAAAGTAGTTTAAATTGAATAAATAAATTTTTAACTACATGACATACTAAACTAAGGAGTCAAAATTTGCCAATATTATCGAAACATCAATGTAATCATCATATTTTAGCAGTCTTTGTAAGAGGATATCATCAACAATACTTTTGAAGTTAGATTTTGACATCTGGCGGACTTCACAAGATATGCTATTCCAAATTTTAACGCCAGTTCTTGAGAAAGATCTTTTTTGAATATCTATTCTCGAACGTTTAAGAAAATAATCTCCTCTTTGTGATGATCTCGTCTCGTAAGGATGAATATCAGCTTGATGGGTGAATAGGTTAAATATATTAGGAGGTGTCAAGTTGTTTGATACATCATGCATCATCACAGCCACAGATTTAAAATAGAGCATATCTAAAGGAAGAAGACGAGAAGAAATGAAGAAAGGTATTGCATGAGATTTGTAATCAGCAAAATACATTAGGCGAAGAGCTCGTTTTTGAAGGGTCAAAAGTTTAGTTCTATGAAATTTTGCAGTATTACACCACGCTACTATACCATACATTAAGTATGGTTGAATGAGTGACCTGTAGATATAGTGTAAAGTACTCAGCGGTACAAAATGCCTTATCCTAGAGATAATACCAATTGATTTACTTAGTTTTGATGCAACATGAGCAATGTGGTAACTCCATGAAAGGATATCAATCTCTCAAAAATAGGAAAGCCAGACGGCACCTTGTTAACAAGAGCACAGCTTCTTGTGCTATTGGAATACGTATTAAACGATCCCACAAGCTATTTGAGGGGAATGGAATAGTATTTAATTGATTCAACCGGGAGCTGTTTAATCCTAATTTTTTTAAAGGTTCGTTAATTTGTTGTTGGGGTCGTTCATCACGCGAACTAATATTTTACGGGTAGTCATCACAAAGAGGTGTGGTCTATAAACCCGCCAACAAAACAACCTCCTACCCATCCAAAATGTTTGACTCATTTAAGTCATTTAAGCCCATGAACACGGGGTTCATGCCAGCAAGGCCGGAATCGAGAAGAATTAAAAGCAAAACAATGAGTAAAGTGCCACTCATGCTTCCTCGCTATTGCATCAGGAGGCTGACAATAACTCGTGGCTTTGTCGAGATGACAAGAAATCGCAAACAATAAGTGTTTTGGGGTAGACTTAAGTTTCATATACTGGACTAAAATGGCGGAGGACAAAAGAATTATTGTTATTCCGATTAGGCCTTGCTAATTAGGTATTATTATGTTCACGGTGTTCTTTTGTTTTATGGAAATTAATTATTTCGGATCCGGTATATGAAAGACCAGAGTAAAGTGAATTGCGAAGACAATATTCCCAACAAACATTTATCCAATTATAAATTCGTTAGACACCTTTCAAAACTGAAAGATCGAGCCATAAGTAATGAAATATAGGACGTTTTCAACCAACCTCTACAGACACCAATAACAAAATATAGAAAAGTACGACTTCTGGTGGACGAACCAAAAAAAGCTAATGAGAGATCTTTAGTTTTCATCCATCAACATGGCGGCGATGACGTCATGTGAAAACCTCCTACACTGAGTTTCCCGCGCACAGATGTTAAGACACTGCGTTTCTCACATACCTTATTCTTCTCAATTATTTAAAAGAAAAATGAGAGTAAAAGATATCATTAAAGTAAAGAATTCATGTGCTACATTGAGTTGTGAAGCTATGTGGTTCGTTAAGCTTGCAGTAGCAGAATGGGTGATGAATAAAGAGGCAACACCGGGAGTAGCATTTGGAAATACTAAGACCCATAAAGCCGACAAATCTTCTACGCCTCATAACCTCTCGTTGTGGCACGGTGATAGAACACTTGTCGCAATTCACAGAATTTTATTTACAACCTTTAGCGCGGAGATTGCCATCGTTCATTAAAGACACCAC
>NC_090883.1:26258345-26270845 GCF_036669925.1 Montipora capricornis | reverse complement strand
TTCCAGTACGCTTCTCCGAACAAACTCTTCAAAAACTCAAAAGGCAACATTTGAGGAAGCACTATCTCGATTCAAAACCTGCCTTGAAGAGCGAAGCATCTTATCGACAGAACACCATCTGAGGTCAATTTTTCTTTTTGGAAGGCAGTCATACAATGCAAACAAATCCTGACTACAGCCTAGGCCCATGTAAATAACACGTGAAGGTTAAATAATCTTATGAGAAGACGTACTACGCCAGATACGAAAAACCACTAAAAACCACCCCGAGTGAGTTTAGAACTGGCCAAAAACTTAATCTAATGCAGCAGCACAAGATCCCAATGAAAGGTCAACTAAACGGCATATGCAAAAGTGGTACATCATTTAAAAAACTGATCGAACGAAACAGAAAAACAAGCGAACAAGTAGACTGACCGATCTAGAACGAGCAAAGTCTCCCGCCAAAAATCCTTGATACTCCTGACAGCTCCCATGATACCCTAGGAGCCTCTCTATCGTGCCGACAGAATATTAATTTCTAACTAATTCATTCAATCATTCAACCTCCAGATATTACATTTAATATCGTACAAGAAAATAAAATTACCGAAGTGAATGTTTTTTAAGCAAAAACTGTGAATTGCGGGATTTCATAATTATCTGTAACCACAAAAACCACAAAAGGGAGACCGTGCATGTCTATCACGTTCTTTCATTTAAAAAAATTCTCTCTGTCCAAATTTACGGTGAATTCTACAAATGATCTGCAACTCGCTGGATGTAACATTGCCGGAACGTCACAACCTGGGTGTCGGATTTTTACAACTCGGATGTCAGATTTTCACAACTTGGATACCGGATTCTCACAACTTTGTTGTACGTCAGATTTTCAAACACTCGGATGGCACCTACAAGATTCCGTAAAAAATCTCTATCTCTGACGTATTTCAATTCCCACAGTTCAAATATACGAAGAGTTTCTATCTATATTCTATGTCATTCAGTTTTGAATATAAGTAATTATGTGTTTCTAGACGTTTCTGCATAAGATGAAAGCTCAAACTTAAAACCGGAGACATTTTAGTTAACCGCTTAAGATATTTCGTTCCGTCCTGTGCAAAATGGCTTTTGGCAAATTGCTTTTTGCCTTTACCGTTCAAGCGAGATTTTTTTAGGATTTAATATCCTTATCTTTTTGGAAAATAGGGTGGTTGTTCCAGGCTGTACGACTTATGTACGGTTTTATGGTTTATGGGTCTATGAATTTATATTAAGTGTTGTTTGACACAACAATCGCAATTTGGCCTGAAGACTAACTTTATTTTAAATTAAACGTGCTGTCAGTTGTTACTTTTTCATTCTTTTCCTTAGTTTTTTCAGCACAGGTTTGTAAAGTTACGTGTTCTCCTCTAACTTAACACCGCAGACAATTAGTTATCTACTTGACATATTTCGTCCCGTTCTTTGTAACAACGATAACTGTGACAATCTGTATCCCTGACAAATTTAGCGAACATATCAAATCAAGCAAGCGAGGGACACAAAAATAGCAATTGTTTAAGACGGACAAAGGAAGGGGGCCCTACAAATACAGTCAACTCTCTCCAAGACGGACACCATCGGGACCGGCCTCAGCTGTCCGTCTTATAGAGAGTCGACGTAGCATGACCCCAGGAAATTTAATATAATAATACTAAACATGTGCCAGTGAATTCGCGTCTGTTTAAAGTTTGTTTTAAGTTATTTGCTTGAACGAAACCTACCTGTTTTAGATTACAATACAATTCGGTTGTCACCTCCAAGTTATATTTTGAATGGGACAATGATTTAATTTTAACTTGTTCTGTATGTAATAACGAAAATAACAAATATAGCAAAAATAACGAATAACGAAAACAATAGCAGCAAGAATAACAATTCTTCAAGGCAGACAAGGGAAGGGGGCCCCACAAATATAACAAAAATGTTACGAGTTCGAATGTTTTGAGGAAAGGTAGTTTGCAAACTAAACTGAACGCAGGGTTGTCGGAACAACAACAAGAAGATTTATTCCAAAAAATGAACGTAGTTTCCACGAAGTAAACTCTTAATAACACGTACTTGACAACTTACACGGCCTCCGCCAACTTGAATGCACACAGCTTCTGTCACACTTGACTAAACACGGCTAACGCCAACTCTCTTCGCTTGTGAAAAACTAGTTAGAAAAACACTCCGCTTGGACTCGTCTACTTATATACTCGGACAATAAACTTCTAGAACTTTCTAAATTAGTAATGAATCTAATTATAGGAAGATTACAAAACACACCGATTTAGAAACGCTTACGTACAAACCTAAATATAAACAAACTACGAACTCTCGCGAAGCTTCGAGACAGTAACGCTTGTCACGCAATACTATTTTTCGTAACAAAAATAACGAAAATAACAAATATAGCAAAAATAATGAATAACGAAACCGATAGCAGAAAGAATAACAATTCTTCAAGGCAGACAAGGGAAGGGGGCCCCACAAATATAAAGAAATTAACGAAAATAACAAATATAGCAAAAATAACGAATAACGAAAGCGATAGCAGCAAGAATAACAATTATTTAACTTACACAAGGGAAGGGAGCTCCACAAATATAAAGAAATTAACGAAAATAACAAACATAGCAAAAATAAGGAATAACGAAATCGATAGCAATACAAAAAAAAAACAATTCTTAAACGCCGTCAAGGGAAGGGGCCGCACAAATATGACGAAATTAACGAAAATAACCAAGAGAAAATAAAGGGAACGGAGAGGGAGGCTCAGGGCGTTGGCCGGGATATGTCATGTCCACGAAAGTTATTTTTAGACGAGCGAAAGTCTTTGTTCTAGCGGAAGTCTGTCTTCCGAGACGTCCGCATGCACAAACGTCAAGTCCACTTCGTCCGCCATTACATGAAATCTTCGATTTTCTTTCAAACATCAGACCGAGGTTGACCTGCATGGGGACGTCTCGGAAGACTTTCGTGGACATTTCATATCCCAAGGGCTGGACCGGGAGCCTCCCTCTCTGTCCCCTCATTTTCTCTTAAAATAAAAAATAACGAGTAACGAAAGCGATAGCAATAAAAAAATACAATTCCTAAAGGCAGTCAAGGGAAAGGGGCCCCACAAATATAACAAAAAAACCGAAAATAGCAATGATAGCAAAAACAACGAATAACAAAAGCGATAGCAGCAAGAATAACAATTCTTCAAGGCAGACAAGGGAAACTAACAAAGATAACGAAAATAACAAATATAGTAAAAATAACGAATAACAAAAGTGATAGCAGCAAGAACAACAATTCTTCAAGGCAGACAAGGAAGAGGGGCCCCACGATAATAGCAAAAATAACGAAAATAACAAATATAACAAAAATAACGAATAACAAAAGCGATAGCAGAAAGAATAACAATTCTTCAAGGCAGACAAGGGAAGGGGCCCCACAAATATAAAGAAATTAACGAAAATAACTAACTTAGCAAAAATAACGAATAACGAAAGCGATAGCAGCAAGAATAACAATTCTTTAAGGCAGACAAGGAAAGGGGGCCCCACAAATGTAACAAAAATAACGAAAATAACAAATATAGCAAAAATAACGAATAACGAAAGTGATAGCAGCAAGAATAACAATTCTTCAAGGCAGACAAGGAAGAGGGGCCCCACAATAATAACAAAAATAACGAAAATAACAAATATAGCAAAAATAACGAATAACGAAAGCGATAGCGGCAAGAATAACAATTCTTCAAAGTAGACAAGGGAAGGGGCCCCCACAAATATAGCAAAAATAACGAAAATAACAAATGAAGCAAGGCATACCAGCAAGAATAATAATTCTTTAAGGCATACAAGGAAAAGAAAGCCCCAGAAATATAACGAAAGTAACAAAGTTAGCGAAAATAGCAAATGAAGCAAGCGATAACAGCAAGGATAACAATTCTTCAAGGCAGACAAGGAAAGGAGGCCCCAGAAATATAACGAAAATAACGAATATAGCGAAATATCAAATCAAGCAAGGGAGAAACGCGATCACTTAACATTGGACATCAGCCATAGCAAGCAACGGGATTTGTGACTGACACAGTTGTCCTTTGCGGAACCTAATGAAACTCATCAGTGACTCTTACAACAGGGTTCTTCGCGATACTTCTTTAGACTCTTACGTCATAGGTTAATCACGTGATGTGTATTGGGTAAACAAAGATTTGCATTGCAGAGAATCAGTGAAGCGTAAAGATTTTTTCTCCTTTTTCTTTTTTCTACGGAAATTCTTCCGCTTTTTTTCGGCATGGTACACTACTTGGTAGTGCTTATGATTGCTATAACAATTCAACAATGGAAGAGCTATCATGGCATGGCTTTCCAGGGGATGAAAAACTCGTTAATGTAAGTGCATAATTTGATCAATCACATATTAAATATTAATCTTCCCCACATCTTGTAGGTCTGGATATCTAGGATAAAAAGTGACCCGACAAATGATTTTACAGTCACCAAACATACGAAACTTCCGAATGGGGCTTCCCCGTCAACTTTTAGCTGGACTAAAAAAACACTGAGAGGCATTGCCAGAAAAGAGAACAAAGATTGAAGAGATGAATGCCGTCCTAGAATCAAAATTAACAGAAAGAGCATCCGACGGAGAAAGAGAATACGATGAAACCTGTAGCGAGAACTTCGTTTCCCGTTCCATTCAATCAGACTTTGAGATACCTTGTGAATACTGTATACAGATTCGCGGTGACTGTTTGGGTGTCTCTAAAACGAACACCCTAAGACCCTAAGACCCAAAAAGCTCTAAAACGAAGACCCCCTAATTTTCTAAGCAGTTTTTACCTTTAGTGAAGTTTTGCTCCTTCTTTGTCCGGCCAATTTTGTTCATATTGCGAGGTTTTGTCCACCATCTTGAGCTGAGTAACCAGGCTACCACAATTGGCCGGAAGTTAGGTTACCTACCGATTTGCTTCCTTCTGTCAATTATGTAGAGGAAGAGAGAGCGCCCGCTTTGCCGTGTTTTGCCGGCACAGTTTAGCAAGTGAATTGTTCTGTCTATGAATCGTACATTACATCAGACCATGGATTGGTGAGTGAATAATACTTCATAATGAATCGAATTAAACATTTTTTGCAGACTATTTTGAACGCTGACAGAATTACTTTACCGTTTAAAAGTTTTTAGAAAGACCAACAAAATATCTGGCGCCAGTTGTTCGAAGGCTGGATAACGCTATTCACCGGATAAATCGCTATCCAGTGGATAAGTATTAACAAAACAAACCGCGCTATCCACCTGCCTATATTTTTAGCGCCAAATGGAGGTTTCATACTGCGATGCCACTTCCGGCCAAAGTGTGAGAGCTCGGTTGCTCGACTCAAGATGGCGGTTGTTGTTGTTGTTCTTGCGTTATTGGCCGGATAAAGAAGGAGTAAAATTTCACTAAAGGTAAAAACTCCTTATTAGGGGATCTTCGTTTTAGCGTTTTCTGGGTCTTAGAGTCTTAGTGTCTTAGGGTCTGAGGGTCTTCGTTTTTGAGGTCGTTTTAGAGACACCCGTGACTGTTTTGAGAGATCTAGCGCGAGGTAGAGACAGTGAAGAGAAAGATTTTAATCATTAAACTGGATTTTTCGAGCCACCAAAAGTTTAGAAACGTACTCGAGTTTGTTCCCCCTGGAGGGTGCCGAAAAAACATAACGTACTTCAAGACTAACAGTCTAAGGCAAGCAAACACCAAAGAGTTGATACTTCGTTGCTGTTCGACTCTGATAAAAAATCATCGGGAAGCGATGATGAGGGCAATTTGGATCAAGAAACTGATACTGCCGATTCCTCAAGAGATCATGTTCTTTCTGTAATTGTGCACTTGTCAAGACAATACATTCACTGTTCAATATTAATTCAAGACAAATAAATTTGCAAAGAAAACAGATGAAGAAAGAATGAAAACTCTTAAAAGGAAATGTTGACTTGTGCACAGTGACGAAAGTGGACAATGTCATGTTTGAATAAAATAAAAAAAGTAATAAAGAGTAATTTGTCATAAAACTACATGATTTAAAGCAGCCTTTTAACATTCGGAAGCAGTAACCTGATTTTAGACGAATTTCTTGACTCGCCTCACACCCGACAAACTGAATAAATTAATAAGCTTTAAAAGGTTCATCTTTAATGACAATTTTGCACTTGTAAAAATAACCTAACATGGATATTGGCTTGAATAAATTACATACTTCAACTTGAATTTATTAGTTTCTGCGTACCGCGTAGCCGGCTAGGCAGAACTTTGTTCAAGTGGCAGGGTATTCTGTAATTACTCCTTTTTTTGTTTGTTTCTTCTCCATGCGCCGATGTTATAACTACTTTTTTCGGAAATTTCAAACGTAAATCGGATGTAACACGTTTTTTATTTATTTATTTATTTATTTATTTTTTATACATAACATACATGTATTCAGATACCAAAAATAACTATTATAGCAAAAATAACGAAAATAGCAAAACAAGGGAGTGACACTGGCAAATATAACAAATCACTGAAACAGAGCAGGGAAAGGGGCTTCACAAATGTAACAAAAATACCGAAAATAACAATTATAGCAAAAATAACGAGAATGACAAAACAAGGGAGCGATACTGGCAAATAAAACAAATCACTGAAACAGAGCAAGGAAAGGGGCTTCACAATTGTAACAAAAATACCGAAAATAACAATTATAGCAAAAATAATGAGAATGACAAAACAAGGGAGCGACACTGGCAAATAAAGCAAATCACTGAAACAGAGCAGGGAAAGGGGCTTCACAATTGTAACAAAAATACCGAAAATAACAATTATAGCAAAAATAACGAGAATGACAAAACAAGGGAGCGACACTGGCAAATAAAGCAAATCACTGAAACAGAGCAGGGAAAGGGGCTTCACAATTGTAACAAAAATACCGAAAATAACAATTATAGCAAAAATAACGAGAATGAATAAACAAGGGAGCAACACTGGCAAATAAAGCAAATCACTTAAACCGAGCAGGGAAAGGGACTTCACAAATGCAACAAAAATACCGAAAATAACAATTATAGCAAAAATAACGAGAATGACAAAACAAGGGAGCGACACTGGCAAATAAAGCAAATCACTGAAACAGAGCAGGGAAAGGGACTTCACAATTGTAACAAAAATACCGAAAATAACAATTATAGCAAAAATAACGAGAATGACAAAACAAGGGAGCGACACTGGCAAATAAAGCAAATCACTGAAACAGAGCAGGGAAAGGGGCTTCACAATTGTAACAAAAATACCGAAAATAACAATTATAGCAAAAATAATGAGAATGACAAAACAAGGGAGCGACACTGGCAAATAAAGCAAATCACTGAAAGAGAGCAGGGAAAGGGGCTTCACAAATGTAACAAAAATACCGAAAATAACAATTGTAGCAAAAATAACGAGAATGACAAAACAAGGGAGGGACGCTGGCAAATATATTAACAAATCACTGAAAGAGAGCAGGGAAAGGGGCTTCACAAATGTAACAAAAATACCGAAAATAACAATTGTAGCAAAAATAACGAGAATGACAAAACAAGGGAGCGATACTGGCAAATACAACAAAAACGTCTCGCCCGAACGAACACAACGCAAAACACCACAGTTAGTTGTAATAATCGTTTATTACTACTAAAGTATGTTAAGGTAGACTCGGACGAGTCGTAGAATCGGAGAATGACTGCGAATGAACCTTACGGTAAAATAGTACAGCAATAATCCCTCCCCGTTTGCATGTCCACATGAGTACTTTATTAATACAAAAATATATTAGGCTAGGAAAATGACAATAAAATAAGGATGGTACTCGGATTTAAGTATCAGATAACTCAACACCGTTTTCTTCGTCTACGCAAGCTTTTCCGATATTCGCCGTGCGCTGATAACCAAAGCAATCATCTTCTGGTTGATTTCAAGTAAACACTGCCACTTGGGGACAGCTATTCTTAGAGTTATTTTCATAGAGTTATGTCGTAGAGTTAGAGTTAAGTTTCCAAAATCCTGAATTAGGATTTTGGACTGCCAAAATCCTGAATTCAAGATTTTGGAATTGAAGATTTTGGACTTCCAATATCTTAAATTCAGGATTTTGGCAGTCCAAAATCTTGAATTCAGGATTTTGGAAGTCGTTAACTCTAACTCTAAGTGATAACTCTACTGAAATAACTCTGTTGATAGTTTACCTCCTGTCACTTCCATTAACAACCGTGATACCAAATGTGAAACCTATTGTGGCTGGCGGCATTCTATCATTCACCAAGTCGATTAGTTGAACGCGTTTTATGAAAGTAGAATCATACTCATTCACTACAGCCACTGACATCGATAAAGTTTTATCCGTTGCCGTAATACCAGGGTATTTCCGTTTACTTTACAAAATAATGTTCCGGCCTATTTTCACATTTACATGTCATCACCTGCAAATACATTTTTGGATGACAAGCTTTGCCCAGGAAAAAAATTATCAACAGGCGCCGTAAACTGATGCCGATGTGGGCAAGAGAAAGGTGTTTGGTTGATGACGTGAAATTAATTACACTGGAAGATGATTTAATAAACCAGACTCCTAGAATTCGAACTAACTCCAGCCGACGCGCGGGATGCAAAAATTAAGCACGTCTAGCGAAAAAGCGACAGCGACGATTGTATTGCAGCGAAAAAACGACAGGTGGGCTGGAAAATGGGCGACAAAGCGACAGCAGAACCCTCCTTGGAAGGCCTCCTTGTCCGTCTTAAACAATTGTTATTTTTGTATCTCTCGGTTGCTTGATTTGATATTTTCGCTGCATTTGTTATTTTTGTTATTTTGGTTATGTTTGTGGGGCCCCCTTTCCTTGACTGTCTGTCTTGAAGAATTGTTATTCTTACTGCTATCGCTTGCTTGATTGGATATTTTTGCTATATTTGTTATTTTCGTTATTTTCGTTATATTTGTGGGGCCTCTTCCTTTTTCTGCCTTGAAGAATTGTTATTCTTGCTGCTGTCGCTTGCTTCATCGTGTTGTTATTTTTGCTATATTTGTTATTTTCTTTAATACTTAACAAATGTTTTGGTACATTTGTTAGTTTTGCAATTGCGTGCATTTCTGGACATATCTCCTTGTTTATGGGTCTATGTTCCTTAACACAATATTTGCAATTTTAAACTTGCTGCTGTTGCTTTTTCATCCTGTTCCTTAGTTTCCTCAGCACAGGTTTGCAAAGTGAAGTGGTTTCCTTTTAATAATATGCTAATAAAATGTAAACTGTCAAACTTAGTTATTACTTTGTGTTTACTTTAATTTGACTGTTTGGGATTAATTTACTCTATCTATACTATAAAAGAACCGAATTTGTGAAAGCTGGTTAGTTGGAATTCAAAGTTGAAGCTAATTGACAGTTGAAGTTGAAACTGGTTCAAACAAGTCATAAGCCTTCGCAGACCAAGACCCACGTAAGAATCTGTTGAAGAAATTGTAGCTCCTATTACATTTATGGCAAGTATTACTTTTATGGTTGATTGTTACATTTATGGGTGATACAGCTCTTGACCATGTATCTGGTGATGTTTATTTACCGGTGTACGTCCGTCAAGGGAGTGGAGATCTCGCAACACTTTCCATACACACTTGGGAAGAATCCGAGGCTCCAGCTGAATATTGGTTGAGAATCCCCCCGTTGACGTTGACGGAAAACCTCACGTTTCTCCCTCACCGGCCTCTTAACACTGCACGATCGAGAATTTTTCTACCTGCTGCAATACTTCGCGCGGGATTAAGCTGGCCGCCTTCCAAGCCTCACGTCTTCGCTCGGCATGCTCGTTGGCAATTAAGACCAAACACTATCTGCCAACAAATTTTTCTACTCAAGCTAGATGGGCTTTCGCCACAAATTCTTAAATCTTATATTTTTGCAGTAAACCCCTTCAGCTGAACCAAAGGTACGGAAGGTCGTGGCGTAGATTCAGGATTAAGGATCGTGTTCACGGCATTTGAAGTTTGTCCAAAATGGACTGAAAAATTTTTTTCATTTCTTGTTTCCTGGCTAGCAGCTTCTCTTTTCTTTTACGTTCGCTCGGCTGACAAGTACGAGAAAAAAGACCTCAGCCGTGGGCTGCTGTTGACGTTGACGGAAAACCTCACGTTTTTCCCTCACCGGCCTCTAAACACTGCGGAAGATCCGGATATTTTGTACACATTGGAAAGGAATCCAAATCGAGACCAGATCTTCAACAGAATTTACAAATTGCGCTTGCCGCTTTTGCTTACATTTGGTTAAACTGAACTAAGGACCAACCTGGATACTAACATGGTAAAGTTTCGACACCTTTCTGGGCGAACTGAAAGGAACATTCACATAGAAGGACATAGGCACTTGTATACATGTTATTTTTGTATCACGTTAGTTGCAAGTTTCCCTTAACATCTTACCGCTATAAAGATTTGTAAAAAAAATTCATCCTCATTGTCTCAACAGACAAGTCCAGATTCCCTGAGGCTAAAATGAACGGCCCCAACAACGGCACAGAAACAAACGGTAAGCAAATCAAAGCAGCTTTGTTGTTTCCCGACGATGTTGAACTACTGTAGGTAGCTCATTGTGTTTGATAGTCTACGTTTCCTCGTAAGACTCAGATTCGGAGGCAGAAACATGGATTCCTTTATTCCATGGCCCCCCCCCCCCCCGTTATACCTCAGTCTTTTGAAGACATTATATTGTTTTGTTAAAAAAAAGATTATTTGATTCTGTTAATTGATTCCTTGATTGACATTTAATTACCTTAAGATTAGTAACATTATTAAGACCGGATAACACGAAAAAAGTTCACTTTTTCTGGGACGTTTTGCCAACGGACTCCTGCTAACCTGTTTGTTCACCAACCTGTTTTTATATTTCTGCTAACCTGTGGTACCGAAGTTTGAGGACAGTTTAATCTACTGGATATCGTCACAGAAGTAAGTGATCGATGATGTGAGATCTGTTGAAATCAAGCGCCGTAGTCCGTATTTTATTGTAGTTCATAGAAGCTGAAATTATGTAATATTTTCCTTTGTAGATCGAATAAAAAGACATTAAGAAAATTATACGATTTGAGTAATCCAGTGGATTATTAACCATTTTCCCCCGGAACATATATCTCACCATATCCCCCATCTGGCAACTAATTTTCGTCCATAGCGTTGAAAAAACACAAAGATAAGGCATTAAATCATGAAGATCTCGATTTATCGGTTATCAGTGATGATTCAGGCATACTTGCCAAAAATCCCAGTACTCCTGAACTGGGGTCGAACGTAACCATCCGATCATTAGTTCCAACGCTCTAACAACTTGCGCTGACTGGCCACTTGTCTCGATTTCATTCGAGAGCCTCGAAGCCATGCATGTATCACATGACACCTTGCTTCACGGACACTAGTGTAGTTATTGTTATTGTTATTGTTATTGTTATTGTTATTGTTATTGTTATTGTTATTGTTATTGCTATTGCTATTGCTATTGCTATTGCTATTGCTATTGCTATTGCTATTGCTATTGCTATTGCTATTGTTATTGTTATTGTTATTGTCATTGTTATTGTTATTTTTATTGTTATTGTTCAGTTATCTCTTGTAATCCTTGGCTTGCTTGTTTAGTCTCTGGAGCACCGGGTACAACCCATGGGCCTTAGGTACCAAAGAGTTCACTTCATTGACAGAACCTTTCTCAAAATGCGAGCTAATTTCAGAAGAGTAATTGAGCTCATCAATGTTGACTGTGCCTGGAATCTTGTCAACGTACTTTTCCAGTCCCTTCGTAATGACCCCAAGTGCACCAATGACAACTGGTATCGTCTCTGTTCCCATTTTCCACATTCTGGCGATCTCAATCTCAAAGTCTTTATACTTAGAAAGTTTCTCGACTGCCTTAAAGTGCCCATAAACCCAAAATGTTTTTCGCTAAAATGAATCTTTGCACCTGTTCAAAACGCATTGCGGCCATTTTTTCCTTTTTCTAACAAATCCTGCCATTTTATAGGCAACGAACTTACAAAGAGTTAATGCAATGTAAATCAGTTTGTGACGTCAAAACAGGAATAGACCCACTCCCCTTCTGACTCGGTCGTGAGCAAAAGATGCTTGGATTTTCGCAACTTTAGAAGCCTATAAAATGGCAGGATTTGTTAGGAAAAGGAAAAAATGGCCGCAATTCGTTTCGAAGAGGTGCAAAGAGTCATTTTAGCAAAAAATATATTTTGGGGTTATGGGCACTTTAACGGATGTATTTCTGTCTGATGGGAAAGCCATATCTATAATCTGACATTTCTGAATAGTGTGATCTCTGATTATGATATCTGATAGATAGGTAGATAGATAGATAGATAGATAGATAGATAGATAGATAGATAGATAGATAGATAGATAGATAGATAGATAGATAGATAGATAGGTTTATTGAAATAATTAAAATCGCAGCCAAAGGCCAAAGGC
>NC_090883.1:26243345-26250845 GCF_036669925.1 Montipora capricornis | reverse complement strand
GATACAGCCAAGAATTATAAATCAGATTGATCGTTGAATTGTGTACTTTGCAGACAACATTTTTCCTTTGAAAATTAAATGAAATTGTTCACAACTCACTCGTTACAAAACGACTGAACAAACTGCTCTACTCGCGGGCCGAGGGCTGAAATTGACAAAAGCGGCCGATAAGAAGACGTACGCCGGTTTAGTTTTGAGCTCGTTCACTCAATATAGAACACGCCGGTTCGAAAAAAAATAATAAAGAACACTCAAAGCAAGTGTACACAACACTATGGTCAGGGAAATGGGAAAAAAATGTGTTTTCACTCACCTCCGAACACAAAATCATCAATAGTCGCGCGCGTCTGTATAAACTTAAGTTCAAAATGAATGCGTGTTTTTGAAGTTCTTTTCCTTTACTTTCGTGAAAATAGAGCAGTATTTTCGTCCTCGCCCGCTTGAATAGTGCGGACCTGCGTGGAAACAACCAGCGATTAAATTTCACAAAAACCACGCTCCAGAAGATGAGCATGACATTATACAAAATACTAACCAAATGATGACGAAGCCTGCTTAAAACTTCGTTGCTATGCTCGAAAAGGTGTTTTTTTGGGGGTAAAAACCTTTCATCCCTTCAACGATCTAGCCTCTCTTGGGTTCCAGTCCTTCCCCGACGGGTCACGCAAAAACGTGACAAACGAAATTTTCCAAGAGCTTTGCAAACTTTACTCGTTTAGATCGTCGGTGACCCCTATTTTTTTAATCATGACTCACTTACTTTACTTACTATCTACAAAATATGATGAAATGAAAAATTCTCACCGTAGGAAGTTATCTTTTTTTAACATTTTCTTTCCTCGTGCCATCGAATTCCAGTAGTGGTTGCAACGGTTAGAGCTTACAAAAACGCTCGTCGAGGATGAACTCTACTGTTTACGACATCCCTAGCGGCATGCAATTATCTAACAATCCCACTCCTAAAAACCTATGCACGGAAACCTTCACTCTAACAGTTTATGAAACAGTTTAGAATCCAATTGCAAAAATAGTTAAAAAACGTTTAGAATCCGAGCTTTCGCCGATCTACGGCATCATCAGGGATAAGAAAAAATATATCCCGCGTAGGGCTTATATACAGATGTAAGGTGAAAATGTGTGAAAAACGAAAGAATGTGGGGGTAAAATAAATAAAGAGGTATGAATATGAATAAAAACGAGTGGTATGATCTAATGACCGAGTGTAAAGAAGATATGCTAAGTAATTTCTAGAATAAAAGGTCCGCGAATTCGCTGCATTCCTCTCGGGAGTTCATGATAGGTTTGTACTTTCGTATGTAAAACGCTTCGAGCAGTCGTAGATTTGCGGGATCGTTTTCTAGTACAATACTCTTAATTTCGATGCCTTTGTAGACCTTGTTTTGGCACTGAGAGAGGTGTTTCTTCACGGAGGAGTTGTCATTGTTCAGGTGTTCTCTCACACGATCGTGGATAAAGCGTATAGTGCTCCCGATGTAATGCTGGTTGCAGTTGTTGCATGTGATTTGGTAAACAGCATTGCGTAATAAGCACAATTTGGTGCCGGAGATAGGGCAATTGGCCCTCGTGCATGTCCGTTCTTTGTTGTTGTGAGAGAGGGCTCGTCTGAGAGTATATGATTTGTGCGCGACCCGAACTGGTATGCCCTCTTTTCGGAAAATGCTTGTGATTCTGTAGTTTAGACGTTCGGAGATATATGGGATCTTCAGGTACGACCATTAGGTGTTGAGAGGTCGGGGGTTTTCCTGGTGGTTCTGAGAGTGCTTAGTTTTGTCTATGATGCTTTCGGGATACCCATGTGCGTTTCCGCTCATTACGAATGAAGTTTATGTTTGATTTTTTCGGTATCGCTGATTGGTGGTGAACGAATATTGGTTTCTTTGCTGTTTTCTTGTAAAATTCAAAGGAGCTTTTGCCATCTTTAGAGATGGTTACTTTGAAGTCAAGTAGTGATAGTGAGTGGCCACTTGGTGTAATTTCTGGTTTCTCGATTTCAAACTTCAATTTGGGGTGCAGGTTATTCATTGAAGAGTGGAATTGGTCCGCCATATCCTCACCGGTGGTCTGGAGGTAAAATGTTATTTCCGACGAGTGAGGTTGCGAATAAGGCCGAAATAACTATTTTGTCGGCACGAGTTACAACAAGGGCCTGGGTTCCAGGCCATCCTCACAGGTGGTCTGGAGGTAAATGTCATCAACATATCTCTTGTAGGGGGGAATGGATAAATGTGAAGAGAGGGCACTGGTTTCGAGTCTGTCCATGAAAAGGATGGCCAGAATAGCTGAGATATTGAAACCCATAGGAAGGCCTTCTTTTTGGCGGAAAACTTGATCATTAAATGAGAAGTACATGTTATTTAGTGTTACTGTGAGGAGGTCCTTAATGTCTTGTTTGGCGAGGTGAAATATTGGGTTGTGAATTCTGTCGGTGGCGTTGGTAATGGCTTCTTGTATGGATATTGACGTATACAAGGACACTACATCGAGACTGCATGGGTATGGTAGGGTTTTGTTAGCGGTGAAATCGCCGGCTTGGATGTACTTGATAAGTTCAAGGCTGTTTTCGAGATGTGCTGGAACGTCTTTCAGAAAAGGTTTGAGGGCGTTGGCGAGCGGCCATGAGAGGCGCTGTGTTGGTCCATTGGTGTTAGATACAATAGGTCGTATTTCAATAGCTGGGTCAGTTTTGTGTGTCTTGATGAGGTGGTAGAACCGGGGGAGGTCGGTGTTCCCGGCGATGAAGCTCTTCCGGACAAAAGAGGGTATCTCGTTATGTAGGCAAACGTTTTGCCAAGTTGAGTTGACCTTGTCCTCGACTGTTTTGGCCGACATGCGGGGTACCTTTTGATAGGTGCTGGAGTCGTTGAGATGAGCTAGTGCAACTCGTGTACGTGTCTTGCTGTATTACGCAGAATTCCGTACCTTTATCGCTGGGGAGGCAGATATAGTTCTTCTCTTTGAGTTCTTTGATTACTCTCTTCTCTGCGTGGCTGATGTTCGACCACTTCTTTTGCGGCTGTAGTTCTTTAAGGGTGGCTTGAAGTTTGTGGTGGATCCTTTGGAGCTTTCTTTCGAGTTCGTCTTCAGATTCTGGTTTGTAGATGTGTCGGGACTGTGGATAGGTAAGGATGTCTGAAGGTCGAAATCGTGATTCTCGAAAGTGTTTGCATCGTATTTGATTGGCTAGCCGATAGAATGCTATATTGATGCGCGTGATTGTATGTTCGCTTATGCCAGGGATGAGGCTGAACTTGGGGCATTTAGATAGGAGATTGATTTCCTGGGCGTTGAGGTTACTAGTGAGGTCGGTGACCAGATTGGGTTTGTTTGTGGTGACGTTGTCTGAGGAACTTGTGTTGTTATTATCGGTGCTGTTCAAGTTGGTAGTTCTATTTCTTTGATCGGACGAGCCATTTGGACTATTTATCTCCGAAGTGTTAGCACTGCTCGGATTCTTGAGGTTGTCTAGCAGCGTTAGGAATTTTCTGTTGTGCAGATTGCTGGCGGTGTTATACGCTAAGTATCTTTGGGAGCGTATTTTAGATGCCACGTCAGGAGTGAATACCGATGTTATCCTTTCATCGAGCCGTCGTTGTTCGTGTAGTTTAATGGCAATGATTCTCTGGAGTGCTCTTTTGCTTTCGTTTAGGACGAAACGTCTTGTTCTCTGTTTGGATTTCTCAGTGATGGATTAGACTCCAAAGTCATACGGTAGTGTGAGGTTTTCGATTGTCTTTGGGAGGACGTTGATTGTCGAGCATTGGCGGAGGAAGAAGAGTCTTTGTTTGCTGGTAGCCAAAGTCTCGTTGTTGCGCAATATTTTCTTAACGAGGACAAATTCGGCTCGGCCCAAGCCTAGTTTCAATAATTGTTGGATATTGTCCTTCCGTAGCATTTTAAATGAAACAGTTTAGAATCCAATTGAGGCCTTACACTAATTGATGTTAAAATCTTTAAAAAACGTTTAGAATCCGAGCTTTCGCCAATCTACGGCATCATCAGGGATAAGAAGAAATATATCCCGCGTAGGGCTTATATACAGATGTAAGGTAAAAATGTGTGAGAAGCGAAAGAATGTGGGGGTAAAATGCCTAAAATAAATAAAGAGGTATGAATATGAATAAAAACTAGTGCTATGATCTAATGACCGAGGGTAAAGAAGATATGCTAAGTAATTTCTACAATAAACCAACGCCACCGACAGAATTCACAACCAAATATTTCACCTCGCCAAACCCAGGCCCTTGTTGTATCTCGTGCCGACAAAATAGTTATTTCGGCCTTATTCCCAAGCTTACTCGTCGGAAATAACATATTTTGTCTCCACTCCACAACAAATAACAACACAGCATCGCTGAACCAAATAAGTTTATTATGGGAGGGCCTGGCGAGAACCACCCCTATATAGAGTGACAAAAAATTGGGCAAAGGCGTGATAAATAGACACTAAAAGCTTAAATGGCTTAAAGTCCAAGGAATTTGGAAACAGAAAGTCTTTGATCCAGATCGTCATCGACATATATGTCTTTGGCTTTCGTCGACTTCCAGCGACCGTGTCGCTGAAACACTCTGTCGCTAACACCACTGTTAGCTGCCATAGTCGCACCACCTGAACGCAGCGAGTGCAGCCCGAACTTGGAAGGGTCAGACCCGATGGTCTTCAAATCCCGCCTGAAAGCTTGTCTCATAGTGCTGTAACTAATAGACTTATCGCGGGTTATCAACTTACAAGAATCCCTTCCCTTAGAAATGGGTCTAAAAATCAGATCCCTGGAATCTGGAGGAATTTTAAATTTGGTAAGATACTTTTTGAGGAGCTTGACAGGACACGCGGGACTAGGGAGCTCAGAAATAATTACTTCGTCTCCCCGACGAAGCTGGTCGTTCTTACTTTTGGGGACTTTAATAACCATGAATCCCTCGTTAAAGAAAATGTCATTCCTTCTTATCCTGGAGACGTCGTCGAACCTAAAGAAGCTGGCAAATGACAAAACATACCAGGTAATATTGCGCAATTCAACAGGGTTTTCAAGGTTAGAACGGCTAATAATATCATGAATCACACTAGATGAAATAGGCTCCTTGCGGTTAAGAATAGCAGTACCAAGAATTCTTTATGAAGCAGACCTGCATGACGGCCTCGACGATGGGGTTATCCGTGGGGGAGGGGATACCAGCCATACTATGTGCCCACTTTATGCCATAAAAGGCAGAATCAATAACACTAGGAGAATGGGATTGCTCAATAGGGTGTTGCAAAAACAATGCAACGTGAAAGGGTTTAGCGGGGAAAAAATTCCCGCCAAACGTACTAATGGCGAAATCCTTCCACTTGCGGTAAGCGCGGTGGTACAGCAAGGATGTACTGTTGGCCTTTGAGGACAGTATTGTCGTCTTCAATCTCTCAGCTAACCCTTGGATGGGACCGTCTGGCAGAGCGTCCTGACCAAAGTCCCAAAAACCGGATTGGAAGATATCTGGAGGATACAAAAATAGGAACAAAGGCAAACAAAAAACGGACGGGGGAAATGACAGGACACATAAAAAATTAATGTAACAAATAAATAAACTTTTTATTGCATGGAAAGTATAGTGCACGGTGAAACCAAACAAACGCCTACATGAAAACATAGTAGACAGCTCACGCAAAGGCGTACAAAAAACTAAACTAAAGTAACGTCTAATTACAAGAGTCACACTTTCCATAAGGCAAAGTGCAAAACCCCTCGCGACATAAAGGGGGCCTGGGACGGCGAAAGTCGACTCGCAGAGCAACGACATCAAAATCAAGGGGTCTTGTGCCAAAAAGGGAATTACGGGCTTTCCCTTTGACAAATAATACCTCGAACTTGGGCAAGTAGACCCAGTCAATAACGAATCTGCTCCAGTGCGCACCATCTGTTGCGCAGACGTTCCAGAAGAACGACGACTTCCATAGCGGTAAAATTAGGGTACCTCTAGCAAGACACACTTCCATGTGTTTAAGAACTCTGAAAATTAGACAAACCGTGGGACAGAGCCAATTGTTGTCGTATCCCCAGTCCTGAGAAAAGGCGTCAACTGCCTCACAGCCGGGCTGAAAAAACCGGGAATTAAACCTTGGCAATTTGGTATTGTAGCTACAGTCGAACCTATCGACGGTATGGTTACCCCAGCGATCATTAATACTCTGAAAAACGAAATCATTAATAGCATAATCGTCGAAATCAACAAGCTTGCTGATGGAGTCGGCTCTGGCATTAAGATCTCTAGGGATCCATCTGGCATCAAGAGAAATGCGATACTTGAGGCAAATCTGAAAGGCTTCGAGAGCTAACGCCTGCAGATCCAGTTTCCTGCTGCCGTTGAGAAGAATAGACTCGACATTGTGGTTGTCAGAATACCAGATGACCCTTGCGTTGGACAAAAGATCTGCAAAGTTAAGTTCTCGCCAAGTAGAACTTTGTACTTTTTCCACGGGAGACCAATTCTGATGAAAAACCAAATCGGAGTCGGACTCGACAAACGCATCACAGGCTGAATCGGAAGCATCGGAGAAACTAACTCGGTCTGGTAGAGATTGTACGCCCGAATAAACTCTACCGTTGAGGGAATTTACATTGTTAGCCCAAAAGTTAATCTCCGAAATGGAATCATCCGACAAGAAAACTTCACTGTCCCAGGAAAAGGCAGAATTAACCACTGAAAAGAGATGTCTGGTCATAATACGGGTAACTGACCCCACGCAAGAAGAAAGTGAAATGATCTGGCCCGCAACGCTGGCAACGCTTTTGACGTGAACCTTACAAGGAGACTGTTGGGAAGACAATGTCTGCAATGACCCGAGGTCGGAAGTCAATTTTGCGATGCGTTCATCGGTGGCCTGAACAGAGCCATCGATGGTATTAAGAACAACTCCTAGCCATGTAACAACTTGAACTGGTTCCCAAACGGACTTTTCCTGGTTGGGGACGAAACCAGACTTGAGTAAATCAGAATGAACGGCTAAGCTGTGAATTTTGGCCGAAACTTTATCAAGTCCCCCTCCTAGGCCGTCGTCCAGGAAAATGCCAATAGGAATGCCCCGACTTCTCCAAAATTTTTGCAGCGGCTTGAGAATCTTCGTGAAAATGAAAGGAGCAGAGGAGAGGCCGAACGAAAGAACGCAAAATTGAAAGTATCTGAACTTCCCAGTGCCGAAGTCCCAAGCAAATGCAAGGAATTTGCGGTGCTCTGGGAAAATTTCAATATGATGGTACCCGGACTTCAGATCAAATTTAAATAAATAATAGCCCTAGTCAAAAATCTGAGTGGCCACGGACAAGTCTTCACACTCGAACTTTTGCTTGTAGAGGAAAGCGTTCACATGTCTCAGATCTAAGATCAGTCTTTGTTTACCCGAACTACGAGTAGAAACGGAGAACGGATTAATAATGTCCGGAGCGCAAAAAATTTCTTCGACAAGGTTAAGCTTGAGTAGGTCATTAACAGCTTCAGACACAA
>NC_090883.1:26218345-26225845 GCF_036669925.1 Montipora capricornis | reverse complement strand
AAAAGTTGTTAAATCAGAAGGTATGAAATTACCAAACTACAAAACCATACAAGGACTGAAAGACGGTGATAGTTACAAGTATGTGGGCATATTAGAAGCTGACAGGATTAAGCATGAGGAGATGAAAGAAACAATAACCAAAGAATATAAAAGGAGGGTACGGAAGATTTTAGAAACGAAACTTAATGGGGGTAACCTTGTCGAAGCTATTAACACGTGGGCTATTCCTCTCCTGAGATATTCTGCTGCATTCCTGGATTGGAGAAAGTCAGAGTTACAAGTTCTAGATAGAAAGACCAGAATTACTTAACATGCATAATGGTCTCCATCCAAAGAGTAATGTCGATCGTATCTACATACCAAGAGCTTCCTGGAGTACTGAAGTTCGATTGCAAATCCAATGTGCGAAAACAAGATAATAATAATAATAATAATAATAATAATAATAATAATAATAATAATAATAATAATAATAATAATAATAATAATAATAATAATTGCCAACGAGCCAGCCTAGCGAGGACGCAAGGCTGACGAGACGGCAGCCTTATAGAGCCGAAGCGCGAGATTGTTGTGTATGCAGAAAAAATCCCGAGCGCTCCAGATAAAATGTAATATAAGGTAAGGGAAGAAAGGTCGCTTATCATGTGACTTCAGGAACCAATGCGTGTTTTGATGTGTGCTGTCATTAGACAAACGTGCATGAGGAAAGCGACTATTTATGATGCTGTGTTTGGAAGTAAGTGAAAACTCATTTTTTCCCATTTCCCTAATCATTGTGTTGTGTACACTTGCTTTGAGTGTTCTTTAATATTTATTTCGAACCAGCTTGTTCTATATTAAGTGAACGAGCTCAAACCTAACCGGCGTACGTGTTCTTATCGGCCGCTTTTGTCAATTTCGGTCCTCGGCCCGCGAGTAGAGCAGTTGGTTTTTCGTTTTGTAACGATTGAGTTGTGAACAATTTAATTTACTTTCCAAAGAAAATATGTTGTCTGCAAAGTACACAATTCAAAGATCAATCTGACTTATAATTCACGGCTGTATCATGCAAAATAAAAATTCTACAAGTGAAACAACTTTCATGTGCGAGAGAGTTTGATTTCCCATTTCCTGTTTCACATCGAAAAGTCTGAAAACACTTTGGCGATTTTTTACATGGCACTGATTTTATTTAACTTATTTATTGTATATTCCTGTTAAAATTACGGCCGTTCAAGAATTTCAGCATTTATTTCAATATTATTGCAAAACACGTTACATTTATATTTTTTGTTCGAGATACAAAGTTTGCAATTTCTATTCTTGTGTAAAAGGTAACTAGATAAGTTGAGTTGCAGTACTTTGGAATAAAAAAATTAAAACTACTGGTTGGTATTTTGGAACTCTGACACAAATCTGCAAACTATATATTAAATTGAATCAAAAATATTGTTTTATATTTTAAAATATGTATTATGTTGACTGTCTCGTTGGCACTTAGCAATACCTATTACGAGTAGTAGTAGTAATAATAATAATAATAATAATAATAATAATAATAATAATAATAATGATAATGATAATGATAATGATAATGATGATGATGATGACGAAGGCGTGCGCGCGGAGCACCATAGTTAAGAAAATATGGTAACCCATCGATGTGAGAACATTTGGTTTTATAGCCATGAGGCCATGAACGTCCGTACGTACATACGTACGTACGTAGTAGGTCCGTCCGTACGTCCGTACGTCCGTCCGCCCCTTCATGTATGCCAATGTGACCAGTACACGTAACCATTTCACGGGCTCAAGTTTAGAGCTAATCCAGGAGGCAATACTCCATTTGACACTGTAACTACAATCATGGACAAAAGTGTTGGGAAGGTAACCTCATTTTACAGATACCCCCCTCCCCCTTTTCAATGTTGGATTTTCCAGGGAAAAAAAATGGTGACTTTTCTTACTTGAAGAACTCCAACATTGAATATGGGGGAGGGGGGCCACAAGAGCATGGTATTTCCCAAATACTTCAGGCAATAGTTAGAAAAATCGAATTAGGTGTGAAGTGAGCTGATGCCCGCAACCTTCCCAACAACTTTTGACCACGATTGTAGTTCGGCAAGGCGGAGGAGCGTTTCCGAGCTAGGTTCTTTGACAGTGCGTTGATCGAAAAAGTGTTTAAGTGCTTGAAGACCTTCGCTATTAGGAATGACTGTGTATAGAGATGTAATGTCCATGGTGAAAATAAGTTTGTCTTGGCCGGAGAAATTGAAATCGCGGAAAATTTGTAGTGCGTGTGTACTGTCTTTAATGTATGACGGCAAAGATTTGACGATAGGCGTCATAATCCTGTCTAAGTAGCTAGAAATGAGTTCGGTGGGGCAACTACAGGCAGAAACGATAGGGCGACCTGGGTTGTTGGGTTTGTGAATTTTAGGCAAGAAATAAATGCACGAAGTTCTGGGGGTGTTGATGATGAGATTAGTGGCAGTGTCCGGTAATTCTTGATTAACTATAAGATTTTGAATGGTGTCTTTGACAAGTTTTTGATTTTTGGAAGTGAGATCTTTGGGGATTTTGGCATAAAACGAGGTATCCGAAAGTTGCCGCAAAGCTTCTTTTTGGTAAAGGTCGGACCGCCAAACAACTACCGCGCCGCCTTTGTCGGCCGATTTGACAACTATGTCGTTGCGTTTACTAAGATTTTTAAGCGCCGCCCACTCTTCCGAGGAAAGGTTGGAAAATTTAGTGTTGCGATTGAATTTAAGTTTGTGAATGTCGTGACGGCATTTTTTGGTGAAAAAATCTAAAGAGGCAAATTGTCCCTCTGGGGTAGTCCATTTGGATTTGCGAACTAGAAGTGTTTCAAAAATATCTTTATTGGAAGTGTCCGAATCATCCTCTTTGTCGTGAAAAAAAGCTTTTAACTGAACGCGGCGAAGGAATTTTTCGACATCTTGCTTAATAGAAAATTCGTTGGTGCGTTTGGTAATAGGGACAAAATTCAGGCCCTTACTGAGAACAGATTTCTCTGAGTCAAGATTTTCTAGAATTGTAATAACGGTATATTATATATTCCGGTATTATTATATATTCCGCTTACTGACTCAGAGAAATCTGTTCTCAGTAAGGGCCTAAACTTTGTCCCTATTACCAAACGCACTAACGAATTTTCTATTAAGCAAGATGTCGAAAAATTCCTTCGCCGCGTTCAGTTAAAAGCTTTTTTTCACGACAAAGAGGATGATTCGGACACTTCCAATAAAGATATTTTTGAAACACTTCTAGTTCGCAAATCCAAATGGACTACCCCAGAGGGACAATTTGCCTCTTTAGATTTTTACACCAAAAAATGCCGTCACGACATTCACAAACTTAAATTCAATCGCAACACTAAATTTTCCAACCTTTCCTCGGAAGAGTGGGCGGCGCTTAAAAATCTTAGTAAACGCAACGACATAGTTGTCAAATCGGCCGACAAAGGCGGCGCGGTAGTTGTTTGGCGGTCCGACCTTTACCGAAAAGAAGCTTTGCGGCAACTTTCGGATACCTCGTTTTATGCCAAAATCCCCAAAGATCTCACTTCCAAAAATCAAAAACTTGTCAAAGACACCATTCAAAATCTTATAGTTAATCAAGAATTACCGGACACTGCCACTAATCTCATCATCAACACCCCCAGAACTTCGTGCATTTATTTCTTGCCTAAAATTCACAAACCCAACAACCCAGGTCGCCCTATCGTTTCTGCCTGTAGTTGCCCCACCGAACTCATTTCTAGCTACTTAGACAGGATTATGACGCCTATCGTCAAATCTTTGCCGTCATACATTAAAGACAGTACACACGCACTACAAATTTTCCGCGATTTCAATTTCTCCGGCCAAGACAAACTTATTTTCACCATGGACATTACATCTCTATACACAGTCATTCCTAATAGCGAAGGTCTTCAAGCACTTAAACACTTTTTCGATCAACGCACTGTCAAAGAACCTAGCTCGGAAACGCTCCTCCGCCTTCCCGAACTAGTTTTAACGCTTAACTGTTTTTCATTCGCCGGCAACTATTGCAAACAAATTAATGGTGTAGCGATAGGCACAAGAATGGGACCTAGCTATGCCAATCTTTTTGTAGGATATCTTGAACACCAATTTTTTAATCAGTACAACGGCCCCAAACCTGAACTCTACGGCCGTTACATCGACGACTGCATCGGCGCTATTTCATCCAGCAGAGAAGAACTTGATCAATTTATAACGTCCGTCAACTCTTTTCATCCGGCTCTTAAATATACCTGGGAAATTTCGGAAACTTCATTGGCTTTCCTAGATATCCAAGTTTCTATTAGAGGCAACGTGCTATGTACTAGTGTGCACTACAAACCTACTGATTCACACAGTTATTTATTGTATTCATCGTCACATCCATCACATGTCAAGAACTCAATTCCTTATTCTCAATTTCTTAGACTTCGACGTCTATGTAGTGATGACTCCGATTTTTCCAGTAAATCAGAGGAGATGTGCCAGTTCTTCGAAAAACGTGGCTATCCTGTCTCTGTGGTCAAAGCGGGCCATCATCGCGCCCAACAATTTGATCGACAGTCATCACTACAAACGTCACAAAAAGATAAGAATGACAGAATTCCATTCACCCTCACTTTCCATCCTCATAATCACGCAGTCGAAAGCATCGTTCTTAGTAATTTTACATTACTCCAAAATGATCCCGAGACTGGTAGAATCTTTTCGCAACCTCCACTTATTTCATTCAAACGCGACAAAAACGTAGGCAACTTTTTAGTTAGAAGCGCGCTCAAAACTAACGAGCAACCCGGCACTTTCAAATGCGCGCGCTCACGATGCAAAACTTGTCTTTTTATTGTTAACACTAGCAAGATATCGGGACCTAAGCGATCTGTTAAGATCACCGATCGTTTCACATGTACCTCCGCAAATGTCATTTATTGCATAACCTGTACGTTATGCAATAAATTATACATTGGTGAGACAGGTAGACGATTAGGTGACCGATTCCGCGAACACCTTCGCGATGTTGAGAAGAATGACAAAGATGCATCAAAGCCAGTCGCTCGCCATTTTAATCTGCCTAACCACTCCAAAAAACACATGGCTATCTGCGGCCTTTCCCTACATCTAGGTACGACGGAAAGCCGCAAGAATCTGGAACAAAAATTCATCTTTCAAATCGGCACCCTTAATCCTCACGGTATTAACGAACGCTTTTCATTTAACTAATATAGTCCTATTTTTCACGTTGCCATGTTACCACCAATAGCGTAGCTCCTACTACACGTAACCCATAATCCCTCGACTCGCTCTGACGAAGGGCTAACGCTCGAAACGTCAGCTTATAGCATCTCTGTACGGTGGCTAATTTACATTATCAACTCCGTTGATAAAACCAAATTTTCAGAAGTTTGTTTAGAGCACGTACAGGTAATTTGTTGGAGATCTTGTTTGACGTTTGTCCTTTCTAGCCGATTCTGGTTCTAAGCCAAGCTGGCGTGTTTCAATGAAGTACATCAAAATGTACATGATCTCGTTTTCAGAGATAAAGTGGAATAAATAAAGTACGATCTGTCACATCACGAGCTATAGTACGTCTGTGATTTCTAATTTTAGCGTGATTCTTATTCCCTGGCTTTTGACAGTTGACTCTGAAATGGCTTCTTTCCTTTTCCGTTCACTTGCTGAGGATTTGCTTGTCTTCCTTTCAAACTCTTGCGATTCAAGAACAATTAATTGCCTAACTAGTGAATTCGACAGTAGATTTCGCTGGAAAAACCGATATCACACTCATCCCTTCGTGATTCATACGATCAGTCGGTTTTTCAGGTGAAATTAACCGCGGAGTTCACGGGTTAGGCAGCGAAGAAAATGACATAATGATGCAATTTCCGGGAAAACCAAAAGGCGGACAGTTCCAATGCCCTGTAGTGTCACTAATCCTCCAGCCGGTAAGAATAAACAACCCGGGAGCGCCGCTTTTAGGCTTGGCTAAATCTATATATCAGATAAAGTATAAAGACTTAGAGATTGAGACCGCCAGAATGTGGAAAATGGGAAGAGAGACGATACCAGTTGTCATTGGTGCACTTGGGGTCATTAAGAAAGGACTGGAAAAGTACGTTGACAAGATTCCAGGCACAGTCAGCATTGATGAGCTCCAAAAAATCACTCTTCTGGGATCAGCTCGCATCTTTAGAAAGGTTCTGTTAACGAAGTGAACTCTTTGGTACCTAAGGCCTATGGGTTGGACCCGATGCTTCTGAGACTAAACTTACAAGCCAAGGATTACAAGTGACAATAATAATAATAATAATAATAATAATAATAATAATAATAATAATAATAATAATAATAATAATAATAATAATAATAATAATAATAATAGAAGGCAAAGATATGTCGGAATGTGCCCTCTATCCTTGAGAAGCCACCAGAAAATGGAGCCAATAAGCCTGACGTGATTGCACATGATAAAGAAACCAACATCTGGACTCTGTTTGAAGGCACAGTCTGCCAAGAAGACAAAATTGCGGATCGATTCAAAGAAAAACAAACAAAATACATACAACTGCGCTCAGGCATTAAAAGAGAGTACAAAAGTACAAGCGTATATCAATTCAATATTGTTTTTGACTTCCTTGGAGGACACCATGAACAATTGAGAAATGACTTAAGATCGATTACGAACACTGACAAGGAACTGAGTTATCTCATCGAACGCTGCCAGAAATGGATTTTGAGCCAGAATGTAAATATCGTTTCGGAAGTTCTACGAATTTTTTTAAGCGGAAAAAGGTATGTAAATTGATGTAATTAACTAGCTAAGATTTAAAATCTCATCTTTGTCTTTTTTCAACGCTATGGATGGAAATTAGTTGCCAGATGGGGAATATGGTGCGGATATAGTGTCTTTAAAGGACTGAGGTATAACGGGGGGTCCATGGTATAAAGGAATCCATGTTTCTGCCTCCGAATCTGAGTCTTACGGGGAAAATTAGAATATCAAACACAATGAGCTACCCTGCTCAACACCGTCGGGAAACAACAAAGCCGCTTTGATTTGCTTACCGTTTGTTTCTGTGCCGTTGCTGGGGCCGTTCATTTTAGCCTCAGGGAATCTGGTCTTGACTGTTGAGACAATGAGGACGAATTTTTTCTACAAATCTTGTAGCGATGAGATTAAGTTAAGGGAAACTTGTAAGTGCATATGCCCTTCTATGTGACTGTTCAGTTTCAGTTCGCCCAGAAAGGTGTCGAGGTTGTCGCTGTTTTGCCTATCTAGCTACTTTTCTATGTTAGTATCCACGTCGGTCCTTAGCTCGGTTTAACCAAATGTAAGCAAAAGCGGGAAGCGCGATTTGTAAATTCTGTTGAAGATCTGGATTCGATTTGGATTCCTTTCCAATGTGTACAAAATATCCGGATCTTCCGCAGTGTTTAGAGGCCGGTGAGGGAAAAACGTGAGGTTTTCCGTCAACGT
>NC_090883.1:26203345-26210845 GCF_036669925.1 Montipora capricornis | reverse complement strand
ATGTTCAAAGGGCACGCTTAAACTTGTGGTGAAAAGAAGTTGTGAGGGAACTTGAAAATTATCAACATGTCAGCCCAGAAGCTAATGTTTGTCGCTTCTCTTTTATTTGTTATTCTTCAGAGACTGGAATGCTGTAGTTCAATACCACACAATTCAGTGCCTTCTGATTTTCTGTAACACGTACCACAGGCAACCCTTTATAAGCTTCACGGAAGCAGCTCGTTTATATAGACCTACTGTAGGCTGTGATCACGATTTGTTTGCATTGCATGACTGTCTGACGCGCCCTCAATAAACTTTCATGTTGAAACTCGGGCTTGTGTAGTCAGAATAGGAGGTTAACTCGTAGTCATAATATATATTTATTTACTCACGAGGAGCTTAGAAGTGGTTACTCGTTGAAACGCTTTCGTGAAACCAAAATGTACCACAGAGAACAGACCACTTAGCACCAGGAACTCCATGATTTACTCTGCGCGAATAGTGTGCGAGTTCTTTTACGGACAGGGTTATGAACATTGAAGGGTTGTGAGACGGACCCTACAGTTTATCGTCCTTATCCGAAAAAACTAGAGGGTCTCTGAACCAAAAGGCAGCATTTGCATCAGTTATTTGACCCTGAGGGTTGGTCCGGCCTGAGTCAAACTCACGGCCTCCTGAGTGGCAGCTCAGTGTTCAACCAACTGAGCCAATGGTGCATGTTTGTCAACGTACAATGGCTGGTTTTGAATTAAACTCCAGTTGTGCACCAGTATTGTAACACTGCTGGGTTGTACGTTGTGACACTCTGATGGTAAGATTTTGTCGCTAGTTTTTTAACTTTTTTCAAGTGCCGACTGCCTACCGAAAGGAAAAAAATGACCTCAGATGATGTTCTGTCGATAAGATGCTTAAGACCTAATCTCGCTCTTCAAGGCGGGTTTTGAATGGAGATAGTGCTTCCTTAAATGTTGTTTTTGAACAGTTTGTTCGGAGAAACGTACCGGCCCCTCTTTTGATAAAACCTTTTGACACCGGACAGGTGACAAGAAGTAAAATGCACGTATCGGAAGATTTCTGTCGGCTTATGACATGGCTTGATGTCGAAGACAGGGCTTTTTCTTGTCTCAGAAAGTGATCTCCTTCTCTGCCGGTGGAACGGAAGGCCTTAGCTTGTGCAATGAACATATTGATTTCTTCTTTATCTACGTCCCATTGTGAGAAAACGTCATCAATGAAACGTTTCCATGTTGTTGGTTTAACTTTCCTATGGCTTAGCGTTTTGTTTCAATTTCTGCTTTAAAAATGTTGGCAAAAGATACTGCCATTTTTGTTTCCACGGTTGTTCCGTAGTTTTATTGGAGTATGCCGTTGCTTATAATGAGTGAGTTACCAGTAATCGTATCCCTGTTTATTCGCAAAGGGTTCTGGGATCATTAGGGAGCAAACGAAAATAAGTGAATAGCAGAAACATTTTTCGATGTACAAAAGACGATTTTGGAGAGAGATTTGGGCAATGTTGATACGCAGCAAGTGTAAGTTTTTGTTTGAATAACTCGGATTAACCTTGTTCGCGTAAGGTTTATTGTGAAATTGATATCTTGTCATGGCCTCCTTGTGACAATCCGGGAATTTGAGAAGTCGCTTAAATCGCATTCAATCAGGCAAATAACCACACAAAAAGCGAGAAATTTACCACGACAATAAAGTACGGCTTTTTTATTGACAACTTTTGCAGGTAAATATCTTTTTCAGTTTGTTATAGAGATTCCCATACAAATCGTTATAATCTTTTTACCCTCCGAGTCTGGGCCGCCTGTTACTTGTCAAGCTCCACTGTGACTTCGACCAGTACAAAAGCGTCATCTTCATATACTAGTTCTGTGTAGATCTGATCTTTGGAGCAGGTCTTTAAGGTTTTCATACTCTCTCAATCCCACAACCCTTTGCGTATAAACCAGGGATCCGATTACTAGCATTTCATTCATTAGCATTCAGTTGTTCCAGAAAACTTGTGGGGACGGGAGGGTTGCTATTGTAGAAGTTGTCGTATGCTCTGCATACTGTTCTTATACCCTCCTCTTGTGCGATGTTTGTGTACAAGCTGGTATAACCAAAATGGTGTCGTTTGACACCTTAGTTTTCTGTATAAAATAGATAAAATCAATGGCGTCTTTGAGATACAATTTTTGCTTTTGAGCAATAGCAGGAGCTTACAATTTATGGGATCCTGGCAATAGCAGGAGTTCCCTGGCAATTAGCCTGTGGAGGGATATCCACAAACGACGATATTCTTTCGGTTGGACCCTCGCAGCCCGAGAGGGATTTGTTGAAGCCATTTTCTCATCAATGATATCGTGCATGCTTTCCCTGTAAAGCTGATAGATGATGTCATTGACTGTATGAAGTGCTTAGTTAACCATGGGCTTTTGAAGAGGTTTACTGATAGTGATCCAGGTGGTTGTTGAGTTGAACCTTTGGCCTCTTGTATTTTTTCATTTGTTGTTAATCAGCTATTTAATGCTGATTGCGGCAGTGTTCTTATTTATTTTCTTCACTGTATTGTGCTCTAATAGTAGGCAAGTTCTTACAGTATTTAGGTTTCGTTAGTTGTGTCTCGGATATTTCGGTCTTTATTGTTTCCAAGTAGCTTTCGAGGGCAACTGATCGTTGGACTGGCGGCACCCAGTCACCTTTTACGTGTGAGTCCGAATCCATGCTTCCGTCCGCTCAGTGTGCAACACACCCAGTCACCTTTTACGTGCAACGGATGTGGTTCCTTATCTTCCCCATGAAATATATATTGAAGACACAGTAGTCGTCTTCCGAAAACTTCAAAGTCCCGCAAAAATTGACGTCTCATTTTGTTTTTGTTTGTCACAGGTGTAGGTATGAATTTAAGTCCTTTAAATAGCAAGCTGACTTGGCGGCTATCAGTTAAAACCGAGTTTGAGGGATTTTTATGTATTTTTTATTAGTTTCGCCCTCTTTGGCAGTCGGCCTTTTTGCAAGAGTGGCAGTCTTTGTATCTGCATGGTTGTTTTTGATAAAAGGAAAGGAAACGAAAGGAACTTTATTAAGTGTCTAATCTTCTAGCGCTGTAGAGCACTAGTTATCGGGGACACTGTAAATTGAAATTAACAAGTTAACGCAAATCAAATCAAATGCTGGCTTTTGAGGAGAGGGAAAAACAGGAGTACCCGGAGAAAAACCTGTCGGTGCAGAGTAGAGAACCAACAAACTCAACCCATGTATATGAGGCCAGGTCCGGGCCACATTGGTGGGAGGCAAGTGCTCTCACCACTGCGCCATCCCATCGCCCAATCAGTGTTCTTTGGTTCATCTCAGATCTCTAGGCCGCGGTTTAAGTGGGTTTACGTTGTTGTTGTTTACAATGCTCCGACAAACGTATTCTAAATACCTCCTTTAATATCATACAAGAGGAGAAAATCATTCAAGGAAATTAATTATAGGTTTTATAATTAGCTGTATCACATTATTTCAAATTTCACTATGTCCAAATTTGTGGTGGATTTTACAATCTGCAACTTGCCGGATGTTAGGTTGACGGATTTTCAAGTCGATGTCGGATTCTCACAACTTTGTTGTCGGATTTTCACAAGTTTTTTGTCAGGTTTTCAGCAACTCGGATGGCACCTGCAAGCTTCTGTAGATCATCACAGTTATCATTAGGTTACAAAGAACGAGACGAAATATGTCACGTATAGAGAACTCAATGTCTGCTGAAAAAATTTAAACAGAATTATGGTAAAAGTAACAACAGTAAGTTTTAAAAAAAGTAAGTCTTTCCAAATTGCGAATATTGTGTTAAGAACACTTAGTTTATAGACTCATAGTAAACCAAAAAACCATACAAAAGTTGCACAGAGACACCACCACCCTATAGCAGTCTTCTTTTATTCTAAACAAATAAGGAAATAGAATCCTAAAGAAATCTTACTTAAACGGCAAAAGCCAAAAATCAGCTACTCGATTACTCAATTACTCAATTACTATGGGTCCACGAAGTAAGCGTTCTTTAACACAATATTCGCAATTTGGAAAGACTGACTTTGAATATAAGTAATTGAGTGTTTCTAGATAGAAGTTTCTCCACGAGATGAAACTTCAAAATTAACACCGGAGTTATTTTAGTTCACCATTTGAGATATTTTGTTCCGTTCGTGGTAAAATGGCTTTTGAGAAGATGTCTTTTGCGTTTGCCTTTCAAGGTAAGATGTCTTGAGGATTTTATACCCTAATTTTTTTAGATAAAATCATAATATGATAGAAGCCGTGACTCCTTGAAAATAGGGTGGTGTGTCTGTGCGACCTCTGTATGGTTTTAGAGTTTTTGAGTCTAAAAACGTAAGTGTTCTTTTACACAATATTCGCAATTTCAATGATTTGGAAAGGCTAACTTTGTTTTAACCTTACTGTTCATTACTTTTTAAATTCTGTTCCTTAGTTTTTTCAGCACAGGTTTGTAAAAATACGTGCTTTCCTCTAACTTAACATCGCAGACATTTAGTTATCTACACTTAGTTATCGACATTTAGTTATATCCGGGTTCACCGGTTTTCCCCTCTCCTCAAAAACCAACATTTGACTTGATTTGTGTCCCCAATTAGTGCTCCAGCGCTAGAACGACTATACAGAGACATTTAAATATAGTTCCTTCCTTTCCTTCTGACATATTTCGTCCCGTTCTTTGTAACAACAGTAACTCTGATAATCTCTATCTATGACGTATTTCAATTTATTATATCTCTCAAATAGTACGCGCGCTGTAATTGGCTAAATTAGCGGGCCGTATTCTACAGTACGGCCAGGGCGGAAAGAGACCGGGCGGTGAAACGAGCGAGTCCGAGCAAAAAGGTGTGATGCAGTAGACTGGGGTCTACTAAAAAGCCTTTTCAAAATGGCGGCAAGTGTTGAGATCGGCGACTCACTCGAAGAATTGGAAGAATTGTTTTTACAGGACATCACAGACGACTTTTTTTATTTGAACGAGGAAAAAAATTCTTCAGATGTTCCAGACACATAGCTGATGTCAATGTAACAAACATTTTCCCTCTGTTCTTGATTGGTTCTCTCCTACAAATCTCCGTAAATCCAAGTGTTTTGATTGGTGCTTTCTAGTTCAGGACTTTGCCATACAAGCCATTTCCATGGAAAAGATTATAAGCCATGCTTTTTTTTTTTACATTTTGTTTATATTCTGTTGAGTATTTTCACGACTCATGCTGTGTGTTGAAGGACCCAAAAGGCAAGTCAAAATACAAGTAACAACTTGGAAATATTTTTGCTCTTACTAACCGAGCTGGAGGGCCATACCGGGGAATATTGGTTGAACATTGTGGAACTAAAGATGGAGCGCAGCGAGGTCCATACAAAAATGAACAAGGTGCAATATTCCTCAGTATGGCTTGGGCAAGCTTAGTTAGAAAGTAGTTTATCATATGGTACTCGGGCCGTGGTTGTTTCTTGAATTTGTGGCTTTTCAAAAACAAAAATTACACAGCTTATGACCTCTTCCAAAGAAATGGTCGGCCTAGCAAAATCCTAACCAAGAAAAAACCAAATTATCACAATGCTTGCATTTACCTCAAAACTACCTTACCGCAGGAGGAAAAGCAGGCAAGGCAAGCAACCCCCCACCCTTAGCTCAAGGTCTAGATCCGCCACTGATTACCACAATATTTTCTGTAGTTGAATGATAATTGAGCTAATTATGTGCCTTACTGTGAGTACAATAGTTGTGCAAAGTTTAGAAATCAGTCATGTTCAGAGATATTATTGGCACAGGATTTGGGGAAAGTGTTTTTATTGTCATTGTTGAGAGCTTACTGAACACAGGCTGACCAGGGTGCACCTCAGGCTAAATGACATACCATCATAGCTTACTAGTTAGTATGAAGAGTTGTACAGTGTCAAGAGAATTTGGTAAGCCTATTTATGGTTAGCTCTCACAAGCAGAAATGGTAACATGCTATTTTCAAAACAAAATAGAAAATAGAGCTAAATATTGTTACCTATTACCATTAATTATCTGAAAATAAAAGTCCTGCCTTCCTCATTATGTACACAGTGTGACATTGCAAATCTTCTAATTTGCATAATTTAAAAAAAAATTAAACTGGAAATATGAGAAAAGATATTACAAGGTTGTAAATGCTATTGCCCTCATTTTTTGAATGACCTTTACAAAAGAGTGATAAATGTATTTTTTTTGGATTATAGGCTCTATAACCCAATCAATAAGACTGGAATTTTGCAGAGTGGTTAAGCATTTGAATCACAAACCCTGTGAGGGGAGTCTGAATGTATGGCAAAACCTCTACTTCGTGTACAAAATACAGATGACATAAAATAATGGAAACAGGCGACAAGAAACAATATCGCACCAAAATGTAATGTCTTGCAAACAGTGGTTAAACAATAATTATGTTACCATTTGTGTCTGGTCCCCCAAGAAGGAGCCATATTAATTAAATTAAAGATGAACTGTTCAAGTTGAATTAAGATTGGTTATTTATAGTAATACATGAAGCAGCCATTAACCTAGCAACCTTTGTAGCTTTCTTAATTGGTGTTGATAGAAGAATCCTCCTTACAAGAAGGGTTTTCTCTCCACTAACTAAAACATTCACTAATTAGCAGGTAGTTTGAGGGCAATATTTTGTGTGTGAATGGTGAGTTGAGGAAAAATCATAGACAAAAGTTAGGGTTAGTCTGTAGAATGAGGGGGAGAAATTTACAAAGCAAACTCTCAACCCCAAAATAAGGTTAACAAATGAAACAAACTCTGTGTGAAATTAAAAACTTTAATCACAGAAACAGCCAGATAGTACATGTCTGAAAAACTCAATCACGTAAGAGGGATAAGCAAATATTTGACCATGAAAATTATTCAGCAGAAGTGGCCGGCTTGGCGGTGATGTCTCCAAAAAGGCTTAATTGTGGTGTATGGGGCCACCTAAGCAGAAACAGCCACAAGTCCAATAGGGACTTTGCCGAGTGCTGGAATATGACACTGACCCTTTGAAAACAATATGAAACAGAAAGTTACTGTATTGATCTGTACTAATTGATTGAGTAAAAGGGCTAGATCAGCCACACATCTTTTTTTCTTTTCCTTAAACAAGCCCTCAGACCCCCAAAAATAGATGCCTGTGATCCTTGAGTGTGAAATAGTTATGCTATATTTTTTGAGTTCTCTGTGCGGTGTTGCTAGGCCTAACAATAAATACAGTCATTGTTATTTTTTAAGGGATGTTCCAGGGCTTATGCTCTTAATTATTTTTAATTATTTATGTTTCACACAGTGGAACAAAAATTTGATCATATTGATTAGCCACAGGTTAGCTTATTTGTTTGTGTCCAAACTGCACAAAGGCAAAGAAAACAATATGGGGTTTGGGAGAGGATGGGGAGTCTTAAAACCTAGCAATAGTGATAGGCTACAAATTGCTTTTCCTCAGGGGAGGATATTCTACAAGGAACTGCAATCATTGTTTT
>NC_090883.1:26188345-26198345 GCF_036669925.1 Montipora capricornis | reverse complement strand
CTATAAAAGACGTGCATTTGTGAAACCTGGTTAGTTGGAGTTGAAAGTTGAAGCTAATTGACAGATGAAGTTGAAAAACTGGTTCAAACAAGTCATAAGCCGTCGCAGACCAAGACCCATGTAAGAATCTGTTGAAGAAACTGTAGCTCTTGACCATGCATCATGGTGATGTTTATTTACCGGTGTACATCCGTCAAGCGAGTGGAGATCTCGCAACACTTCACCTTACACACTTGTGAAGAATCCGAGGCTCCAGCTGAATATTGGTTGCTCACGTTTCTCCCTCACCGGCCTCTAAACATTGCGAAAAATCCGGATATTTTGTACACGTTGGAAAGGAATCCAAATCGAATCCAAATCTTCAATAGAATTTACAAATCGCGCTTGCCGCTTTTGCTTACATTTGGTTAAACAGAGCTGAGGACCAACCTGGATTCTAACATAGTAAAGTAGCTAGACAGGCAAAACAGCAACAGCTTCGACAGAGGATACCTGAACTTCGTCCCAGGATTCGAGCTAGGATCCGAGCCAGGATTCCAGCCAGGATTCGAGCTAAGATGAGCTTTCTCCGCTATTTATTCTCGAATCTGTCGGTTAGGTTAGGTCTCGAATCGGTTAGGTTTGGTCTATTTAGGTTGGTTCTAGTCTACTTAGGTCTAGTTAGGGTTAGGGTAGGTCTCGGTTAGGTTAGGTTAGGTTAGGTCTCGGTTAGGTCTCGAATCCTGGCTCGGACCCGAGCTCGGATCCTGGCGCGGATCCTGGTTTTATTCTTAGTTTATCTCGCTTCGACACCTTTCTGGGCGAACTGAAAGGAACATTCACATGGAAGGACATATGCATTTACATACATCTTTTTTTTTTTTTTTTTTATCACGTTAGTTACATGTTTTCCTTTAACTCGATCTCACCGCTATGAGGAATATACTCAAGTTCGTCGTTATTGTCTCAACAGATAAGTCCAGATTCCTTGAAGGTAAAAATAAAATGAACGGCACCAACAACGGCACAGAAACAAAAGGTAAGCAAATAAAAACGGTTTTGTCGTTTTCGGTGTTTACCGAGGTGGCTCATTGTTGTTGATGGCTTATTTAGTCCAATAGTTTAATACACGAAGTGCCAGTTCGCCTTCAACAGGATCACCTCGCTGTGATTTCGTTTTCCCCTAAGACTATTCGGAAGCAAAACCATGGATTCCTTTATTCCACCTCCCGACAAACCTCAGTCCTTTTAACACATTATATGTCACAATATTCCCCATCTGGCAACTAATTTCCATCCTTAGCGTTGAAAAAAAAAACAAACAAAGGTAAGACATTATATCAGGAAGAGATCTATCGGTATCGGATTATCTGGGTCGAACGTAACCTCATTATTTCCAATGCTCTAACAATTTGCGTTGACTGGTCTGACTTGTTATCATCATCATATTCAATATTACTATTATTATTATTATTATTATTATTATTATTATTATTATTATTATTATTATTATTATTTGTCTTTTAGGAACAAGCGAATCCAGTTCCACACGACAAGTTCCTGGTTATTTATCATCGAACGCCCAGATTGGCTTGACATCAGCATATGCAGTTACTTTCTTGATAGCCTTTTTTGGCAATTCCTTTGGCTTGTTTGTAGTGTTGAAAAAATCTTCTAGACGTGTAACGAACTTCTTTATAGCAAATATGGCTATTGCAGATCTCTCATTGACTATAACAGCTATGCCATACACAGTCAAATGTATTTACAGCGGAGGCCTTTGGTTTGGAGGAAAATTGGGAATCGTTACTTGCAAAATGCTTTTCTACGCTATTCCTATTTCTATAGTAGCTTCAGTGTTAACAATATTGTTCATTTCCTTTGAGAGATTTTATGCCGTATTCTTTCCTCTTCGAGAAGCAATTTTCCAACGACCAAAGATTCTGTCAACGATGATATGGGTTCTATCGTTTGCATTAATGTTCCCTTACGTGTTTTTTTCTGATGTGGCATTTGATCCGGTCACGAATGGTTACTACTGCGACCTTGGTATGCCTAGTAAAGATCTCGATGAAAGATCTTTATTAGGCATATTCAAAATCTTTCACATATCTCTTTTCGTCATAATGTACGCCTTGCCACTCTTCATAACCATCATTATATACACTTTGATATGCCGTAAACTGGTTCATCGTAAAATTCCAGGCAACATGACCGATAGCAACCGTGCCGTGGTTGAGAAGTCCAGGCGCAAGGTCGTGCGACTGTTGGTTGTTATATGCGTTGTTTTCGCGCTGTGCTGGTTTCCAACTTATATCAATCATTTTTACATGTTTGTGCGGCCTGATCAAAAGCACAAACTACCACCTGTTGTCGGCTTAGTATTTTTTTGGATAGGTCATGCAAACAGCGCTATCAATCCATGTCTGTATATACTTCTGAACGAAGGTTTTCGTAAGACCCTTTTCGCGCTTTTAAGAAAGTTATGCGGACGGGGAACAAACCTTAGTTTCTACGATAAACCCGCCAGCGCTGATCAAACTGGATGCGAAAACACCATAAACATATCACTGAAGCTCTTGAAAGTACAGGACAAGGAACACGGTCCAACCCTTTTTTTCGCTTCTTAGGTAGAGACTTTTGAGGACTGTCACGTCTTATTCGGGACTGCGTGACAAATAAAAATAACGGAAAAGTCGAACTGTCTTCACCCCACAAAGGAGTTGCTCGCAATCGAGCTGCACCAGTCGCGCGGCAGACCAAAGATAAGTACCAATGCAAATGCAGCTCGGACATATGCCTTTACGGCACTTAACTTTGTACTGTGCACATGCATAGACATACCTCTTACTAAGCCTTTTCGTGGTTCGTACTGTAAGTTATGTAAGTTATGGCCCGCGCATAAATCAACGAGAAAAACGAGGATCCGTAACTTACAGAACGTACCGAGAAAACGAGCTTAGTAAGATATTTGTTTTATCTCTGAGGTAATCAGAAGTGCGGGAAAGGAAACTAGTTGAAGTCAAGCAGGAGGTGGACACACGATGAAGTAAAAGCAAGTTTATTTCTTGTATTTTCCTCGCTGTAAACTAGGATTTTTTTTTCTGTATTTCATGTTTCCCATATAAACCCTACAAACTGTTACGTTGACTGCGCATTCAAATTATGTGTTTGGGTAGCCTGGGGAAAATGTTTTATCAAAATTTCAGCGGCCGTACCGTAAAATAAGGTCCGCTAAATCAGCCAATCACAACGCGCGCACTATCTGAGAGATCTATAATAAAATCTTGTAACTTACACACAATTTCCTTTTATCAGGGACATGTGAAATAAAACAACTCAGATTTGCCAGAAGTCAACCCTAAACATGGTTGTTTTTATCATCACGTTTTTAAGCACACAACTGTGCAATACTCCTCTTTTGCAGTGCCATGAACTAATTATTCGCTTAACTAGTAATAGCTATCGCTAAGTGCCAATGAATACATACAATATAATACATATAGTTTGCAGATTTGTATCAGAGTTTTAAATTTTTTTTTAAAGTTTTTTTTATTCGAAAGTACTGCAACTCAACTTATCTAGTTAACAATAATACAATAATAGAAATTGCACACTTTGTATCTCCAACAACATTGTAGATGTCGACGTGTTTTGCAATAATATGGAAAGTACTGCTGTAATTTTTGAACGGCTGTAATTTTAACAGGAATATACAATAATTAAGTTGAATAAAATCAGTGCCATGTAAAAAATCGCCAAAGCGTTTTCAGACTTTTCAGTGTGAAACATGTAATGGGGAATCAAACTCTCTCGCACATGAAAGTTGTTTCACTTCTAGAATTTTCATTTTGGAAGATACAGCCATGAATTACAAGTGAAATTGATCGTTGAATTGTTACACGTTGAAATTAAATTCAGGTCCATTTAAATCAAACTAAGAAGGTAAATTTAAATCAAACCTAGGTTATTTATCAACTGTTTGAAAAGGGATTTTCCTTTGGGTGTGGTTGAAAAAAAGGGGCGCACGTTTGTTTTAGGGGAGAGGAGGGTGAAAACAAAACAAAAAAGCAAAAAATCGCCTTTCCCTCCTTCCACTTTCCTCTCTACTCTCTTCCTTTCTTTCTTTCTTTTTGTCTCTATCCCTCTTAACCTTCCATTCCCTGATCCATTTGTCATACCTACCACTACTTTGTGTACATGAGAGAAGGAAGTCGCTTTAAACTGCACTTACCGAGACGTAAACCGAGCACCTCTGACATCCCTTAGTATTGAGTCCTTCGCTGTAACAAACCGCTAAACCACACAGGACTTGGATAAGCAGTCGTCATTAATTGTAATAGGCCACTTCGGAAAATACGATAATACTCTTTGTTTGTACCCCCAAATTTAGCATAAGCATTGTTTTTGTTTTCTCTTGGGACCAAGTCCCAAGAGAAAATGGAAACAATGTTTATGCAAAATCTGGGAGGACAAACAAAGAGTATTATGGTATTTTCCGAAGTGGCCTATAGCAAATAATATCTCCTGGTGTAAGAGGGCCCAAACTCTTCTCGGTCACAGTGCATTATGCAAAAGTTAGTGCTCAATGCGTGGCCTTGAACGGTTCGTAAAATGGCTAACACAAGTTGTCTTGATTCAGAGATATTCTACAAAAAATTGGGTGAAATTAAATCTTCCAAAAAGACAAAAGCAAGGAAAATAAAACTTTTTATTGACGAAAACTTTTACAACGATGCAGTGAAGTGGTTAGAAACACGTAATGAAGACAGTAAGCCTAAGGACAGAACAAATCTGACAAGTCAAGACGTAGCAATTATCACTGAAAGAAAAGGATGGAAACTGGATGGTGGCAAAATATTATTCAAGAACTGAAAAGAAATTGATCAAAAATGTCAACTGCACCAAGTTGTTTGCCAAGCCTATTCGAATATTGCGCACAAAGGAAGAGACAAGTATATTAACCCTAACTGCTCAATACGCTAAGAACAAAAGTCAATCACCAGCGGACAAAAACAGCCTTTGCTAGCCCCTATTCAAGCAAGAGGATTCCGGACGCATGTGCAAATGGGCCTAATGGACCGTAGAAACGTACCATGTAGATGTTCATGTCACCGCAAACACGATTGGATTCTCCACATGATGAATCATTTCACAAAATACCCATGGCCTTATCCATTGAAAAATAAGCAAGCTGAAGATGTATTGCAATGCCTGTCTCAACTTCGCTGACAATTTGGATTCCCTCAGAAAATACACGCTGACAATGGACGGGAATTTAATAATTCTCTGATGTCCCAATTCTGCAAGAACAACGGCATCGCTCAACTTCATGGAGCTGCCAGAAAACCATCAACTCAAGGTTCGGTGGAAAGGAACAATCAAACAGTAAAGCAAAACATCAGAAATATCTTAAAAGAAAAGAAAAAAGTCCAAATCATTGGTGTCAGGTAATAGGGGAAGCTGCTTACAAAAAGAACATTGTGGAACATGAAGCAACAAAACAAACACCCTATGAAGTGGTATTTGGCATACCACCATGGAAAGAAACCAAAACTACCCCAGACAAGAAACATGATCAACATTCTACAAAGAAGAAGAAGAATGTGAAGATGTGGTTGCAGAACCTGCACCTAAACGTGCTTGTTATTCACTTATCAAGTCAACAAAGGAGATAAACACAACTCAACAGGAAAAAGCGAGAAACGCACAAAGGAAATACAACAACAAAATGAAAACAAGCAAACCCAATACCATTTCATTCCAAGTCAACAACTTTGTCAAAATAAAAAGTAATAAAGTGGACAAAAGTCCATCGCACCCAAACACACATCTTCGATAAGTAATTGAAAAAGAACATGGATTTATGAAAGTTGAAACCAAATTTGGAATTATTGACACTTGGATTGCACCAAACAGACTGCAAATTACTGAAGACATGAATGTGTCATTAGACACAACTAAAACAATAAGTTTCACTGCCGCGTGCAAAAAGCACTTGACCAGTGACACATGTACAAGAGGTGCAAAAACAAGGAAATGACTTCTCATTGTTCAAATACATACAAGTAATGACTGTTTAATACAAACTTCGTGAACTACCAGAAAAAAAACTCTGTATTTGATGTTTCAAGTACTTATAACCACAGAGGGGTTTTCTGCTGAAGTACATTTGTACAAGTAACTGTACATCATTCAATAATCTACGCTATAAAAAGTCAATTTTTGGATGTCTGTTTCCTTCCAAAAACCAAAAAAATAAAAATAAAACAAAGTCACATGAAGGTAAATATTCTTATGAAACAAGGTTTTGTTTTTCTGTTGCAATGAGATTAAAAAAGCAGAATTGGTTATCATGCACAGTATGCCTAACCCCAACCTTAATGCTAACCATTTAAAATCAGTGCTTAGACTTAACTCACCAAAGCAGTTTATACAGACTAACTCGTGAAAACGTACGCGAACCACATCCCCTTACTTCCAGCACCGAATTATACTTACCAATATACACGTACTTGCTAATAGGCCTAGCTCTTGGAGTATAATTATTCATAGCTCTAGCTCTGCTATTGAGCACTTTATAGTAGATGAGGATTTCTTTCCAATTTTTCGGTTATATATATATATTTATATTTATTTATTTTTTTTTTTTTATTTTTTTTTTTCACATTCATTCCAACGTGTTTCAATTGTTTTTGTCCTCACTGCCTCACTATCAAGCTGAATATTGATATTTCGAAAATGGCCTATTGATGGACTTTTTGTCTATGTGTCCGACTTTCAATTTAAACCTAGTTTAAAATTAAATTTACCTAGGTTGAAATCATTTCAACCTGAATTTCAAATTTACCTGTAACAGTTACTTTGTAGACAAAATATCTCCTTTTAAAATTAAATTAAATTGTTCACAACTCAATGGTTACAAAACGAAAAACAAACTGCTCTACTCGCGGGCCGAGGGTCGAAATTGACAACAACGGCCGATAAGAACACGTACGCCAGTTTAGTTTTGAGCTCGTTCACTCAATATAGAACACGATGGTTCGAAAATAAATATTAAAGAATAATCAAAGCAAGTGTACACAACACAATGGTCAGAGAAATGGGAAAAAATTGTTTTCGCTCACCTCCAACACAAGATTATAAATAGTCGCACGAGTCATGCAAGTTTGTCTAGTGACATCACACATCAAAACACGCGCTTTCATTGGTCCCTACTAAAATATCCTGCGAACCTTACATTGCACTACTGACACTTACATTACGCTTAACTTTCACAGCACGATCGAGAATTTCTCTGCCTGCTGAAATACCTCGCGCGGCATTAAGCAGACAAATTTTTCTACTCAGTCTAGACGGGCTTTCGTCACAAATTCTTAAATCTTATATTTTAGCAGTAAACCCCTTCAGCTGAACCAAAGGTACGGAGGGTGGTGGCGTAGATTCAGGACTAAGGATCGTGTTCACGGCGTTTGAAGTTTGTCCAAAATGGACTAAAAAAGTTGTTTCACATTAGCTCATTTCTTGCTTCCTTGCTAGCAGAAGTCTCTTTTCTTTTACGTTCCCTAGGCTGACGAGTACGAAAAAAAAGACCTCTGCCATGGGTCGAAACTCACTGTGTTGAGCACGTGCGGCGGTTACTTAGTGACCGAATCCTCACGCGATACTTCATGTCTTGTGGGCTCACTTAAAAACAGCGGAATTACTGTAAAGAAATGCGCGGGACCCAGCGAGCTCAAGTCACAGTCAATCTCGAGCCCAGAGCTCTTCTCTTGACCGAGGGATAGAAGAGCTCTTGGCAACCCTGAAACAAAGTGTCTTCTCATTGGTTTTCGTGAAGAACAATCAAAAGCGTCTCTAATCGGTGCATTCATGTTAGCACGAGGAGTGAGAAGGCGCCGTAAGGCTCAAATAGCCAATTTTTGGCTGTACGAACCCTACGGCGCATGTTCTCTTACACAGAGTTTCCCACAGCCTTGGGTCGACCTGAGGCTCTGGTAACGAGAATGAAGTCACAGTCAGCAAACATATCAAGGGGCATGCGGTTTGAAGAGCGCCGTCCAAAGCTGTGGACGGCGGTTGGATCAAAGTGAGTTTCTACACCCATGACAGAAGTCTCTTTTCCCGTACCCGTCAGCCCAGCAAACGGAAAAAGAAGAGACCTCTGCTAGTACGGAAATAGCTGCGCCTGCCAGCCACAGATATCGAGCAACCTCTCGAAAGAGAGAGACATTTAAGTTAGAATAAGAAATTTCTCGTGCTTATAGGGCAAGAAGTAGCCTGCCGTCTGGAGATTTTTCCAGAAATAGACGCACGCGAATTTCAATAGCGAAGATATCGATGACGTCACCTATTGATATTAGGGTAGGTCACGCAATTTTTGGCAATTTCAGCACTGATCGAATGGTCATAGAATTGACTAAAATATTAAAATAACTGTTCAAAACTATAAAAGAACTCTAACAAAATACAGGGAAGCCAAGAAGGGACATGGATGGACAAAACTGGAGAGGATTGAAATGGATTGAATTTGGGTAAATTTGAAAAACGTCGGCCCACCTTTTTTTAAATTTATATCAGTCTATCATTCTGAGTTGTTATGAGGCCGTGATTTTGCAAATGAAAGACTCTTGCTCTGCCAATTTGACGCTTAGAGCTCATAATTAACAAAAATAAACAAAATTACCTAAAATACCGTGACCTAGCCCCTTTAAGCACGCGCGTTTTTGAGACGCGGAGGGCAACCGGAAGAACACATTTCACGCGCCAGGACAGTGGTGTCTCGCAGATTTTTATACCAATCTCCCATGGAGAAAAGATACTTGGCAATGTAAATGTGGTCGTGTGAAGACAAGTTAAAAGGGAAAACAGTTCACTTCCGTTTCCCGTCCGCGTCTTAGACTTGCCATAAGTCGAGCTCACGAGAATCCCAGGAGGAAATGTTTTGGCGAGCAAAACGTGATTTTTCGTACGCGAAGTGGCTGCGTGCCATCTACTTGAAACGAAGGGCTTTTCGAAAGTCAATCCGCGTCTCAAAAACGCTCGTGCTTAAGTTCCCTATTAATGTGCCAACCAGAGCCTTATCGGACGCCGAAACAAAGGGTTCTTTTGTTCTGTGGTTGGCAATCAAAAGAAATTAGACGTCAATGTTTGTAAACAGATATCTTCCTTACAAGAGTCACGACAGACTACTAGCAGTTCTGCTAGCAGTCAGTCGACCCGCCGCACTATGTCAAGCAATCTAGTAAAATGGCCTCCCTCGGTCATTTTACTCGATTGCATGACATAGTACGGCGGGTGGATTGACTAAGAAGGGACTGCTAGCACTCTAGAGCCACGAAGTGTCCACTTGCTCTTCTCCCCAACATCAACATCAACATCACTCGTGTCTGGGAATACAGACAATTAAACGTCGCAAAGTGTCTCCCAAATGTTGCTCCTCAAGTAAGGATAAACAGCTAAACTAAAAATAACGCGAGCCTTTACCCTCACCTTATTGTTGGAAATAAGGAGCAAAGAGAAAGGCTCACTAGACCTAAAGGGACACTTCGTGTTGGATGCCAAAATTAGGCATGCATCTAATTAGGTGCATTTTTGCCGTTTCACGCAAGCGCAATGCTAAATTTATTCTTTTTTGTTTTGTTTTTGTTTTAATGTCGGAAGTCAAACGTTCCTGAATCTGTTGGAGATTCCTTTTTCGTGTTCGTGCCTTAGCTAATGTGTAGATTACGGAAAAAAAAATAAAAAATAAGTATATAGGTTATCCACACTTTGACATTAACAACTGGAATTCGGACAGGCCTTTGCATCCCTTGACTCACTTACTTTATGTTATCGGATAAGATTAACAAAGCCCGCCGAATGCTTACAATAAAGCTCAAAGGTGACACGGTACTCTCCAGTTATAGATGTTCCTGGGAGACAGACCTCCTGTAGGGTTCTGATGTTGATATTTGCACTGGTTTTGATTAGCCAATGAAGGAATGTTTTGGAGTTGGTACCAAAGCCCTATCAACATGGA
>NC_090883.1:26175845-26183345 GCF_036669925.1 Montipora capricornis | reverse complement strand
GGTCGTCGCGATTGCGTCTGAAGGAAACGATACCGAGTTCAAATCCCACTTGACCTGCCTTCTACGAGACAGAGAAATCTTACTCATGCGCAGGCAGTGCGACCCGAAAAAACATTTTTTTTGTAAGTCCAAAGTCCAAAAAAGGAGTCGAGAACTACACTTTGTTCTTGGAACAAAGTAAACCCTTTGTTCTTGAAACAAAGTAAAAATGTTTACCAGAGATGTAGCATGAAACTATGGTATGGAAAGTTGTTGCTACAATACGACCACCTAAGCAAGAGCAAAAAATAGCAAAAAACAAAAGAGCAAAAAAGGGCAAAAACTTCGAGACGTGCCTTTTGAAATCCTTGACGCCAAAGAAAGTTATGTTAACTCAGCGATACATACCTCTTACTAACCGAGTTCGAGGTCCGTACTGTAAGTTACGGACCGAGTTTTTTCCCATCTAACTTCGGGTTAGATCTCCGCCGCTCTACCGAATGAGCTACAAGGTCAGACGGGAGCAGGCCGTGGGAACTGAAGATGTTGAAGTCACGGCAATGAACATGTACAAGTACAAGGAAAGGTTACGTTTAAACAAACGTTGGCCGTGTAGCACTTAGTTCCCACGGCCTGCTCCCGTCTGACCTTGTAGCTCATTCGGTAGAGCGGCGGAGATCTAACCCGAAGGTCGTGGGTTCAATTCCCACCCTGGTCAGAGTTTTTCTCGGTCCTTGTGTGGGCCCATTTCCATCAGTAGGGCTAACGCTCACATGGTTCATATGGGATTGAAATCTAGCACTTCACATTACACTCTATTCAGTTAACTCTACCTTTTGTAATCACGTTCAATTCACACAACCTAGTCATGCGTAACAATACGTACGCTTGATTTCAGGAAATGAGTCCCCGCTCACCCCCCGGTCTCTTCTCAGGAAGGTAAACCGGACCGGACTGAGCCCGCGGAAATCGAGTCTAGAGAGGATTGCTCTCCCCAAGATGGTCGATTCTTATTTGCTGCAGTTACGCTGCTTTTTAATTGAGATTTCATAACACTACCTTTCAAACCTTAGCAAAAATTTCAAGGTTTTCCCTTTAATTTGAAATAAGTAAAGGTGATAAGGGGAAAGGGCTTAAACGAACTACCTTCCTCAAGAAGGGAGTCCTCTCTACCGATTTTATATTTAATCGACTCGTTCGAAGGACATTCATGCTGCTTCTTTGAAAACTACAACCTAGCCTCCGCCATCCATACAAACTGACTGGCGAGAGGGGCAACCAGGGCGGGATTTCGGTAGAGCTACGGTTGGCTAAGTAGCTAGAGAGAGCTGGAAGGGAAAAGAAAGAAGGTTGGCTCTCGATCAGCCATCAGGTTCAAAGGTTTAGGGTCTTGATAGTAAGACTTAGACTGAGCCGAGACGGAGCCCTCTAAAAAGTATACAGTCCAGGTTCTAGCCAAGTGAAAACGCCGCCCGCGGCATTCAAAATTCATACGTAATTGACGGCTCCCCTTAGGTAAAGGGGGCTATCGAGGCGGGGTTTCGGTAGGACTACCGTTGGTTAAAGAAAGAGAGCAGGATGGGAAGGGAAGAGAAAGAAGGTTAACCCTCAATCGGCAAACAGGTTTAACGGTTTGGAGTCTTGATAGCAAATTTACGATAAAAGCCCGGGAAAATGGCGTCAACATTTGCTTCAACATCTGTTCGATTTTGTTGAACAGTGATGTTAAAACCGTTTGCCCTCCTCTTTCTTCCTTGCATACGGAATCCGCGCCCGCGGTAAGCCGCGGCAGTCAAAACTGTGCTGTCCGGTCAATCATTTTCCAGATCTCAAAGTGCCCTTGGACGTGAGGGACCTGGGGTGGCGGTAGGGGGGATGAAGGGTTTAATAGCTGAAACAACCCAAACCTTTAGGCCTAAACAATATGCTTTAGATAATGTTTAGGCCTAAGGTTAGCATTTTTGTATGGGTGTGGGTTGTTTCAGTTTTGTTGTTCCAGGCCCCTCACGTCCAAGCACACTTTGAGATATGGAAACAAGTCTTTACCTTCACTGGAAACGGTGCATTTTTGTGCGTAAATGACGTTGTTGTCGATCTACCCTGTCGAAAGGAGGCCACCAAAGTCTTTTTACGCGAAGTTAACACAAATAAATACATTTAAATGGTTTTCTGGTCCTTTAACTGCGAACCTATTGACGTGACGTCGGATAGCACAGTTTTTCCCGCTCGCTGAATTGTGATTGGTCAATTTAAATTTCAGTAGCTCTCACCGTATGCAAGGTTTCAAACGTGTTTCAATCATGTTGAAACAAAGTTGAATCCATATTGAATGAACAGCATTTAAACTTTGCTTCAACAACCATTCAACATTTTTTTTTGTTTTCGCGAATATTGAATGAGGTTGACGCCGTTTATCCCACTCTTTCAACATTGTTGGGTTTGAGCGTGCGCACTAATCGGTCTCTCCATGATGTATCCAAGTCCGCATCCATAGTAACAGCCGCGGCTGCAGCCTGGGACTGCATACCAGGCCTCTCGAGAACCTTGTTGAATCAAATGTTCATGATGTGTTGAAACCGTGTTTGCCCACCCCGGCAGTCATATCGTTCAACATCATTCAATAGAACAGATGTTGAAGCAAACGTTGAAGCCCTTCGCCTGGGCCTAAAGAAAGCCAGTTTAGCCTCAGCCGAGACAGAACTCTGGAGAGGGTATAGTCGAGCTTCCAGCTAAGGGTGTAAACGCTTCCTTTTGGCTTGTCTTTCATATACCGGATCCGAAATAATTAATGTTCATAAAACAAAAGAACAAAGCGAACATAACAATACCTGAATAGCAAGGCCTAACTGCAACAACAATGGTTCTTTTGTCGTCCGCCATTTTAGTCCGCCATATGAAAGTCTACCCAGTGGCACATTTTTCATGTCTTCACCGTTTCTGATATTTGTTGTGAAGGAATTGCAGAATCGCATTGACCATAAAACCTCCTGTAGGGTGAAATTTACTTTGTGCGGTACAGGTGGTCTCTCTAACATTCTGCTTCAGGCGAGTCAGCAAGAAAAACGAAGCTATGGCAATTGGCCAGCACTGAAATAACTTTGCACTTAAAGTTGATTACCTGTACGTGAGTCGCTAAAAGAAGAAATACTAAAGGATTGGGGTGGTTTCTCATTTGAAAGAATCATGGCAAAACAGGTAAAATGCTAAATATCGCAATGACACCTTTGATTATCACAATTCACGACCACCTTTATAACAATTAACGACGAGAACGTTATTGCAAATCATAAGAACTGTTATTCTAAGATAGGACGGCTGTTGTTTGTTTGTTTGTGAACTTTATTTCAACACGGTATATTCATCAGTTATTAATTCGTATTTAATTACATAATTGAACTAACTAATCTAACTAACAATATCCAATCCTACATCTAATCCAAAATCATAAAAAACTGCTTTACATGAATGCCGTGTCTAAAATACAAAAATTACTTAAGAGGATAAAATGAGTTGAGTAGATGACTAAAGTCACCTAAAGATTCTGCCCGCCGCAGATCAGAAGGTAAACTGTTCCAAAGTACCGAACCACTGTAAATAAAGCTGTTTTTCAAAAAGTTGGTGCGGGGCAATGGAACAGCAAGTTTGTTTACTGAGTCCCTTAATAGATATTCAGTTACATCAGAACGGTTAACAAACAGCTTACTTAGATACTCGGGTGTAAGACCATTTAAGGATTTAAATACCATAATAGCTTTCTGTATTTCACGCTGAGAACTTAATTTTCTCCACCCAAGTTTACTAAATAAATCTTCAACATCAGTGTCATAACTGGAAAAAGTTAAAATTCGGGCAGCACGATTTTGTAGCTTCTGCAATTTATTTGAAAGCGTTAAGTTGCAGTTTCCCCACACAACACTGCAATAGTCAAAGTGTGGCCTCACTAAGACATTGAAAATAATCTTCAGAGTTTCAAAAGGGACAAAAGAGCGGATTCGTTTAAGAGCGCCAACACCAGAGGCAACTTTCTTAATTAACTTCTCAATGTGAGAGCCCCAAAAGAGATTTTCATCTATATAGACACCTAAGGATTTTGCAGTAGATACTTGATGAACAGGAAAACCGCCAATGGTAAGATGCGGAGGTCTCGGTAAAGTATTTAATCGCTGCCTTGAGGCAATTAACATAAATTCAGTTTTAGTTGCATTCAATGTAAGTTTATTAGAGACAAGCCAATTATTGACTGACTCGAGATCTCGTTTTAAAGTCTCGTCTATGGCGGTTATATCATTGCTTGAAAATGTTAGATGCGTATCATCTGCGTACATTCGAGGCTGTGAGCTTAACAAACAGTTCGATAAGTCATTAACATATATCAAGAACAATAATGGACCCAAAATTGTTCCCTGAGGTACACCGCAACTAAGAGGTAGCTGATCAGATAAGCAACCATTAATAAAGCATTTTTGCTGACGGTTATCCAGATATGACTTAAACCAATTTAGTGAATTCCCTTGAAAACCATAGGAACTTAATTTAGATAACAGAATGTCATGATCAACAGTATCAAACGCCTTTTTAAGATCAAGGAAAACAACAGCATTTACATTTCCTTTATCAATATTATAAGCCCAATTATTAGTTGCATCAAGTAAAGCTGTGACCGTTGAGTGAAGAGATCGAAAACCTGATTGATGTGTGGCGATCATGTTATTATCAGAGAGGTAAGCATACAGTTGATCATAGATAATCCGTTCAAATACTTTAGCCACAACGGGGATGATTGAAATGGGACGATAATTACTCATATCCGCTCTTTCACCTTGTTTGAACAAGGGAATGACTTTGAAACACTTCCACTCTTCTGGGAAAACTCCAGTGATTATCGATGCAATTTACAACGACTTTTGTTGCAATTAGAGACAGCCATTGAAATTCACAACATTAGGGAGGGCATCAACAAGAAAAACAGCATCGCCGACAATAGGGAAGCAGCGTTGCCCAGTGGTCGGGTTCAAATCTCGTTCTTACCTCTGGGGCCCGTTTCTCGAAAGTCCCGAAACTTTACGGGTTGTTTTCGGGTGTCACAATTTCCCTCTGTATCTCAAGAACGGAGATGATTTTTAAGTCGTCAAACTTCACAGTTATTTTTCTTTCTGTTACCTTGAAAACACGTTAAAAGATCGGCTTTCCAAAACAAGTGGTTGGCAGTTTCAACCACTGGAGAGTACCGTGTCACCTTTGAGCACTATTGTAAGCATTCGGCGGCTTTGTTCGAAGAAGGAGTAGGTTTTAATCTTATCCGATAACATGAAAGTAAGTGAATCAAGAGATGCAAAGGCCGGTCCGAATTCCACTTGTTTGTCAAAGTGCGGATAACCCATATACTCATTTTTAATTTTTTTCCTTAATCTACACATAAGCTAAGGCACGAACACGAAAAAACACTCTATTCACTTCATTTTCTCGCTTTGCCAAAGGAATCTCCAACAGATTCAGGTACGTTTGACTTCTGACATTAAAAACAAAAAAAACAAAAACAAAAAAAGAATAAATTTAGCATTGCGCTTGCGCGAAACTGCAAAAATGCACCTAATTAGATGCATGCCTAATTTTGGCATCTAACACGAAGTGTCCCTTTAGGTCTAGTAAGCCTTTCTCTTTGCTCCCTATTTCCAACAATAAGGTTAGGGTAAAGGCTCGCGTTATTTTTAGCTTAGCTGTTTATCCTTACTTGAGGAGTAACATTTGGGAGACACTTTACGTCTGTATTCCCATACACGAGTGATGTTGATGTTGATGTTGGGGAGAAGAGCAAGTGGACACTTCGTGACTCTAGACTGCTAGCAGTCCCTTCTTAGTCAACCCACCCGCCGTACTATGTCATGCAATCGAGTAAAATGACCGAAGGAGGCCATTTTACTAGATTGCTTGACATAGTGCGGAGGGGTCGACTGACCAAGGAGTCTCTGTTAGCAGTCTATCGTGACTCTTGTAAGGGAGATATCTGTTTACAAACATTGATGTCAAATTTCTTTTGATGTTCAAATGGTCCAACCACCGAACAAAAGAACCCTTTGTTTCGGCATCCAATAAGGCTCTGGTTGGCACAGTAATATCAAAAGGTGACGTCATCGATATCTTCGCTTGAGATTTGCATGCATCTATTTCTGGAAGAATCTCCAAACAGCAGGCTACGTCGTGTCATATAAGCATGAAAAATTCTTATTCTAACTTGCGTGTCTCTCTCTTTCGAGAGGTTGCTCGATATCTGTAGCTGACAGGCGAGCAATTACCGTGCTACCAGAGGTTTCTTTCCTTTTTGCGTTCGATGGGCTGACGGGTACGCGAAAAGTGACCTCTGGCATGGGTGGAAACTCACTTTGATCCAACCGCCGTCCAGAGCCTTCGAAGGCGCTCGTCAAACCGCATGCCCCATGACATGTTTGCTGACTGTGACTTGAGCTCGCTGTGTCCCGCGCATTTCTTTATGGTGATTTGGCTGTTGTCAAGTGAGCCCACACAACACGAAGTATCACGTGAGGATTCGGTCGCTAAGTACCCACCGCGCATGCTCAACACAGTGAGTTTCGACCCATGGCAGAGGTCTTTTTTCTCGTACTCGTCAGCCTAGCGAACGTAAAAGAAAAGAGACCTCTGCTAGCAAGGAAGCAAGAAATGAGCTAATGTGAAACAACTTTTTTAGTCCAATTTGGACCAACTTCAAATGCCGTGAACACGATCCTTAGCCCTGAATCTACGCCACCACCCTCCGTACCCTTGGTTCAGCTGAAGGGGTTTACTGCAAAAATATAAGATTTAAGAATTTGTGGTGAAAGCCCGTCTAACTTGAGTAGAAAAAATTGCCTTCAGATGGTGTTTGGTCTTAATTGCCAACGAGCAACCCGAGCGAAGACGCGAGGCGGCCAGCTAAATGCCGCGCGAAGTATTGCAGCAGGCAGAAAAATTCTCGATCATGCTGTGAAAGTTAAGTGTAATGTAAGTTTAAGGAGGCTCGAAATAGTTTCTTCTTTTTTCAAACAAATAAACATATTCTGTTTTTAGATACAGTTAGGGTAATCACATCAAGACAAAATTTGGCCAGGGTATTAAGTACCCATCATAGATTTCTCACATCACATTTTCCTCCAAAATAACGTTACCATGGCAATGATATAAGGCATTTCTTTGAGCCTTAAAATCAAGATATATTGTCTTTTTTGAAAAAACGGGACGGTGAAATCTTCCCATTCAGCGTTACCAGATAATGTTAGAAATAATCTCTAAAATATTTAAAATTCAACAAAATCTGTAGGTCAGTTTTTCAGGAAAATTAGTTTTTTTTGAAATGTGTTGCTAATTTCGTTTTTCACCTGCAGAATATTATTAAATTTGAAAGACAAACGATTTAAATTAATTTAAGCTATTATGCAAAAAATTTAAAAAATTCGCTGTCCGGAAGCAGAGATATAAGCGAGTAAAGTTGCAAAATCAGGAAAAATGATGGGGTTATAGTGATCAGTC
>NC_090883.1:26158345-26170845 GCF_036669925.1 Montipora capricornis | reverse complement strand
AAGAAACGCGTAAGGGAACATTAATGCAAACGATAGAACCCATATCATCGTTGATAGGATCTTTGGTCGTTGGAAAATTGCTTCTCGAAGAGGAAAGAATACGGCGTAAAATCTCTCAAAGGAAATGAACATCATTGTTAGCACTGAAGCTGCTATAGAAATAGGCATAGCGTAGAAAAGCATTTTGCAAGTAACGATTCCCAATATTCCTCCAAACCAAAGAGTTCCTTTGTAAAGATATGCGACTTGGTATGGCATAACTGTTATGGTCAGTAATAGATCGGCAATAGCCATATTTGCTATAAAGAGGTTCGTTACACGTCTAGTAGATTTTTTCAACACTATAAACAAGCCAAAGGAATTGCCAAAAAAGGCTATCAAGAAAGTAACTGCATATGCTGATGACAAGCCAATCTGGGCGTTCGATGATAAATAACCAGGAACTTGTCGTGTGGAACTGGAGTCACTTGTTCCTACAAAAGAAATAATAATAATAATAATAATAATAATAATAATAATAATAATAATAATAATAATAATAATGAAAAGTACACAAGTGACCGTGAAGCAAGGTGTCATGTGATACATGCATGGCTTCGAGGCCCTCGTACGATATCGAGATAAGTGGCCAGTCAGCGCAAGTTGTCAGGGCATTGGAACTTATGATCGGATGGTTACGTTCGACCCCAGATAATCCGATACCGATAAATCTCTTTATGATTTAATGTCTTACCTTTGTTCTTTTTTTAACGCTATGGATGGAAATTAGTTGCCAGATGGGGGATATGGTGAGATATAATGTGCTCAAAGGACTGAGGTGGTAAAAAGGGGGGGGGGTGGGGGTTGGAATAAAGGAATCCATGGTTCTGCCTCCAAATAGTCTTACGGGGAAAACGAAATAAAAGGGAGGTGATCCTATGGGGCGCTATGGGGCGCCGTACTAGTCAATATTGTTTACTTATTTCTATGGTCTCCTGGACTTTTTATGTGATCAAGTTAACTTTTTATGTGGTCTCTTTGAAATTTTATGCGGTCAACCTGACTTTTTGTATGGTCAACTTGTGACTTTTTATATGGCTAACCTTTGACTTTTTATATGGTCAACCAGACTTTTTATATGGTCAACTGTTGACTTTTTACTTGGTCAACTGTTGACTTTTTATTTGGTCAACTGTTGACTTTTTATTTGGTCAACTGTTGACTTTTTATATGGACTTTTTATTTGGTCAACTAATGCACTGCGCGCGAGGCTCGCAACAAATATGGCTGACAGTAACGAGAGCGTGGACCAAATCACGTCCGCCTGTGCTATAGCGACTCAGGCGCTTGAAGCAATTGGCAACCTCCAATGCAGAGACATCCGAAATTTAGCATCGTCAACTGCTACTGGTAGTGTTTCGAGCAGTTGTAACCCGTCAACAAGTGGAAGTTCTGCGATTGCAGCCGAGCTTGGAAGAAGATTTCCAACATTTAACGCACGTGGGGGGAGAACAAATAGCCGAAAAGGTAGTTCCAGTGCCTCGAACCACAAGATATCCTCTCAATCACAGTCATCAAAATTTGGGCAACCTCTGAAGTCCATTGTGCACAGAGAATTAGTGATAATACCTAATCCAAGTATGAACCAAGTAGCAAGTCACGTAAACAAAGTAAAATTGGAGGAGAGAGGCCTCATCATTCACGAGTTTCCTTTCGACAGAAGGTGGACACCTCTTGACCTCAAAAGAAACATTGAAAGCCAACTTCCAAGGAAAGATATTCTGTTTGATTATCTCAAGGTTAGTATGGGTAATATGAGAAGTTCATGTCATGTACCCCTTGTAGTAATATGCAGACCCTTTTACAGATATGCGCGTAGTTACCTGGCCTTTAATTGAAAATGAGGCCGGAATTGACCTTGTTATTATACCAAATTCCCTCCTTTCTTATGTTAACGATGTTGTCCTCAAATGAACAACATTGTTAACACTGAAGCTGCTACAGAAATAGGAATAGCGTAGCGAAGCATTTTGCAAGTAACGATTCCCAATATCCCTCCAAACCAAAGAGTTTCTTTGTAAAGATGTGCGACTTGGTGTGGCATAGCTGTTAAGGTCAGTAATAGATCGGCAATAGCCATATTTGCTATGAAGAGGTTCGTTACACGTCTAGTAGATTTTTTCAACACTACAAACAAGCCAAAGGAATTGCCAAAAAAGGCTATCAAGAAGGTAAGTGCATATGCTGATGTCAAAGCAATCTGGGCGTTCGATGATAAATAACCAGGAACTTGTCGTGTGGAACTGGAGTCACTTGTTCCTAAAAGAGAAATAATAATAATAATAATAATAATAATAATAATAATAATAATAATGAAAAGTACACAAGTGACCGTGAAGCAAGGTGTCATGTGATACATGCATGGCTTCGAGGCCCTCGTACGATATCGAGATAAGTGGCCAGTCAGCGCAAGTTGTCAGGGCATTGGAACTTATGATCGGATGGTTACGTTCGACCCCAGATAATCCGATACCGATAAATCTCTTTATGATTTAATGTCTTACCTTTTTTCTTTTTTTAACGCTATGGATGGAAATTAGTTGCCAGATGGGGGATATGGTGAGATATAATGTGCTCAAAGGACTGAGGTGGTAAAAAGGGGGGGGGGTGGGGGTTGGAATAAAGGAATCCATGGTTCTGCCTCCAAAAAGACATAAGGGGAAAACCAAATAAAAGGGAGGTGATCCTATGGGGCGCTATGGGGCGCCGTACTAGTCAATATTGTTTACTTATTTCTATGGTCTCCTGGACTTTTTATGTGATCAAGTTAACTTTTTATGTGGTCTCTGACATTTTATGCGGTCAACCTGACTTTTTGTATGGTCAACTTGTGACTTTTTACATGGCTAACCTGACTTTTTATATGGTCAACCTGACTTTTTATATGGTCAACTGTTGACTTTTTATATGGTCAACTGTTGACTTTTTATTTGGTCAACTGTTGACTTTTTATTTGGTCAACTGTTGACTTTTTATTTGGTCAGCTGTTGACTTTTTATATGGACTTTTTATTTGGTCAACTAATGCACTGCGCGCGAGGCTCGCAACAAATATGGCTGACAGTAACGAGAGCGTGGACCAAATCACGTCCGCCTGTGCTATAGCGACTCAGGCGCTTGAAGCAATTGGCAACCTCCAATGCAGAGACATCCGAAATTTAGCATCGTCAACTGCTACTGGTAGTGTTTCGAGCAGTTGTAACCCATCAACAAGTGGAAGTTCTGCGATTGCAGCCAAGCTTGGAAGAAGATTCCCAACATTTAACGCACGTGGGGGGGGAGAACAAATAGCCGAAAAGGTAGTTCCAGTGCCTCGAACCACAAGATATCCTCTCAATCGCAGTCATCAAAATTTGGGCAACCTCTGAAGTCCATTGTGCACAGAGAATTAGTGATAATACCTAATCCAAGTATGAACCAAGTACCAAGTCACGCAAACAAAGTCAAATTAGAGGAGAGAGGCCTCATCATTCACGAGTTTCCTTTCGACAGAAGGTGGACACCTCTTGACCTCAAAAGAAACATTGAAAGCCAACTTCCAAGGAAAGATATTCTGTTTGATTATCTCAAGGTTAGTATGGGTAATATGAGAAGTTCATGTCATGTACCCCTTGTAGTAATATGCAGACCCTTTTACAGATATGCGCGTAGTTACCTGGCCTTTAAATGAAAATGAGGCCGGAATTGACCTTGTTATGATACCGAATTCCCTCCTTTCTTATGTTAACGATGTTGTCCTCATGCTAATTAGTTGAAATTAACACAAGAAAAGAGGTTTCTATCAAAACAAGCTCAACTCTAGCCTATTGTAGCTTTCATTCAAAGGCCAGGTAACTAAGCACACAACTGCAAAAACAGTCATTTGAGACAGAGTCAACGTCATTCCTTTTAATTTGATTCTCAAAGTTTGTGTTTGCCCTAAATTTATAAGAAAAACAGACGTTAAGGAGAAAGTTCAGTCCTCACATTATTTCTTAAATAAATGTTTTTTAGTACTGTGATCAATATGTATAAGGGCTGTTGCTTTGTTTATGATCACATATTGACAGATACTTAGGAAATGTAACCTTTCAAAGCTGGTTGTGTTCCTTTCATTTTTTTGTTGGAATGTCAATTATATGCCATCTCATAACAAAGAGAATTTTTTCCATTTGTGACAGTCTGCAATCTGAGAAAAGGAGGGGAATGAGGGTAGGAGACCAATAGTGGAAGCACTGGTACTCTTTGTTCTTAGAGATATGATTAGGAAAATCTGTACCAAAGCATGTAATTATACAACACAAGGGAGAACAGTTTCGTTTTCCTTTCCTTTATATAGGCATGCTATGGAACCTTGGTGATTCCAAAACTGGCAAAGGGGGTAAGGATGGATGGCGAAAGGATAATAAAGCTCTCAGGGCAAGGGAGTGTATACATCAGATGTATAGATCCCCTTGAAGATGAGGATAAAGATGAAGAGGATGAGCAACTGATGAGTCCAACCTTTAGTCAACTCTCTGATGACCTCTCAAACAACCCTGTGGTAACAATGTCTTCACCCCTTCAGCAGCCAATTAGTCAGCCTCAGCCTCTAGATCAGGCAGATCCACTGTTTTCGGTGCCTGTAGAAGTGCCTCCATTTATTGACCTATGGAGTGACCAGTCCACTAACAATTGTGATGTAGTTATTAGTAATGTCGTACCAACTTCTCCAACATGCAGTGATGAAGTGCCAACGAAAATAATAAGAGTACAAAGGTCCCTCATTAGAGAAGATATGATTGAGATCTTTCTAGATCTCTCAATATTGAAATTTAATTTAAATGCCATCATTATAAATCAGCATGGTATTGAAGAGGCTGGACAGGGTAATGGGGTCCTAAGGGAAGTCTTTTCTTTGTTTTGGAAAGATTGTTATGAGTCACACATGTTGGGAGAGTGTGAGAGGGTTCCCTACATCAGGCATGATTTTGACAGAAAAAAGTGGGAGGCAGTCGGAAGGATACTTGTTAAGGGATATACTGATTGCCAATATTTTCCCCTTAAGATAAGCAAAGCTTTTTTCACTGGTTGCCTTTTTGGGGAGGGAAGTGTAACCTCCATGATGTTGCAAGACTCCTTCAAGCACTATGTCTCTAAATCTGAGGCTAGTGTAATAGAGGGCTGTTTGTCTGATAGCATTCAGGGTGACAATGCAGAATTACTTGACTTTTTGTCAGCTTTTGATTGTAAACGAAGAGTTACACAAGACAACCTAGTGGAAGTAATCAGAGAACTTGCCCACAAGGAAATAATTCAGAAACCTCAATATGTAGCTGATTGCTGGGGGCCTATTGTTTCCCACCTTAAGTTATATTTTCCTGATATGTTTTCTTTGCATGAACTGTATTCCTCCATACTGCCAACTAATGTCAACGTTATTTCCCTCCTTAAAGCAACACCCCTTACAGCTGCTGAGGGGGAGACCTTAGCTCACTTAAAGAGATTTATAAGAGGTCTTGACGAGTCCAAACTTGCCACTTTTTTGAGATTTACTACAGCATCAGATGTTCTTGTTACTGAGACGCTGACAATTTCTTTCACAAACAATGAAGGGTTTCAAAGACGGCCAGTTGCTCACACATGTAGCTACACGTTAGAACTACCAAGCACCTATTCAAGCTTCTGTGAGTTCAGGGAAGAGTTCATGGCTGTTTTAAATGCCGATAAGTGGGAAATGACCATAGCTTAAAGATAAATGATGCTCTCATTTATACATTTGTTTAACCACCCAATCTTCTGTCACTTTGTTAAGTCTGGTAATAGTTGAGGTTTCATTTAATTAATTAAAGGAAAATTTCTGAAAATAACATGTCTTTAATAATGCAACATGCAGGTCATCAGTATAGGGAAATTGATCACCAAAGATCAGATGTTCCAGATATTTCTCCCAATTAGTATTAAAAGAAATGTGTCACGAACTTTGAGGAGAATGTGCTTGTCCAGTAGTGGAACTTACAGAAATAGGTTGGATGGCACAGTTTTTATCACTTTCTACAAGCTTGTTGTATTAATCGATTGATACAACAAAAATGGTATCAAGAACATGCCTTAACACTGGTAAACAATTTATGGAAATGTTCTCAATATCACCAATGTTTAGGCACATTTTTGATTCCATTTTTTATTGTGTCAACTGCTGAAGAATGGTTTTATTAATCCGTCACGTAAACTTGCTGGAATGTGATATAAATCGATGTCAGCCACCTTGAATAAAATTGCAAGAAGTGCATTATAAAGGATTTTATGATGAGGTAACGGTTGTAAGGCTCTGCTGTCTTTGAATAATTTTGAATAATCGTTATATCTTACAACTTTGTTATTGTTGTTGAAATTAAGAGTTAGGTTAAAAGAGATCTTGTTCAATAAAATCAATGTTTGATGTTTTCAGTTGACGCCTTTGGTCTCTTATATGTCTTCATAGTAGCATACAGTCAAGGAAATCAGAAATGTCGTCAATCTAATGTTTCTAGTACCTTACGATGACTCGCAAAATAAAGATTATTTGTCAAATCATAGACACCAATATGTTTAAACAATGCAAATAAGTGATTTCTCCACTTCTGTCTTCGTCTTGCAAAGTATTGCATCGACTTTCCAAATCTGCCATCTGTTGAGAAGAAATGTGAGCACTGATCCTTGGAACTACCACCTGGTAGTCTTCCTCCTCCGCAGGGAATGGTCCTGATGGATCAAATACACTCGCCACTCCAGCATAACTAGACTGTTCATTCTCAAGCATACCAGATGTATATAACTGTAGTGGAGAACGATTTCCTTCAGAGGATAAGGGATGGCTTTGCCATTGGTTTTTGAACTCTTCTAAGCACTTGTTAATTCTGGGGATGTATGTGTAATGTAATGCAAATAAATGCAGTTCATTAAGAGGATCAAGAAGCCCTCTGTCCTCCAAGTGGGCAAATGTTCTTGCAAAGAAACAAAGTACGCCAGAATAGACATCTCTGTGTGCTCTCTCGACGCGGCAGTTGTGTACGGAACTGCCAGTTATGATGCTTCCCCTACCAACACCTCTCTGTTCTAACATGAATTGTGCCACTTTAAAATTTTCCATACCGTAGTCGCTTCGCACCCTAGATGGTAATCCGTAGCTGTTAACTCCCTTGACAAACTGCTCCAACACTGTGTCAGCTGTATTGTCATTACAGCAGTGCGCGTAAATTATAAGGCGGGAATACCCATCAACGCATAGATGGGTTATGAGTCGCCATCTGATAAGTTTGTGATTGCTGTCAATGTGCCACAAAGCATTTGGAGTTGGAACACTGTACTTTCTTCTGTAAATTGCTGGTCGCCACCTCAAGGCTGTGCCAATGGGATCAAGTGTGCGGAGACAATTCCTCACTCGCCATCGTTGGATATTTAATCCTCTACTCCTGAGAGCACCCAACAGTCTTGCCTGCCCAATATTGGGAGTTAAGGTTTGGATTTCTTGTACTATTTTTTCTAAATCAGTATCTGAAATCTGAGTCCAGCTTAAGTCCTCGTCCCCAGTTATGCCATACATCATTCTTCTCCTCCTTAGAGTACTCTCACTCACTCCAAGTAAATCGGCTATTTTTTTCCACGGGAAATGCAGTTCTCTCAAAAAACGTATTTGTTCTTCCTCGATAACGTAACGTGGGCGTCCTGGACCATTGCATGTGGAAATGGTTGGGCTACTATATGCAGTTTCCCTAGTTAAATCTGGAGCACCGTGTCTATGTAGTTGTAGTAGATCACCCAAGTTCCTTACATTAGTCAGAGTTACATTTAGGATTCGTAACACCTCAGCAAAATCACGATTGCTTTCAATCTCGGAAATCAGCAACTGAATGGTGTCTACAGCAGCCATCAATCTACCAATAGCCCGATCAATATCCTCTAATGACAAGCTTTGCGACCTATCGGCTTCTTCAAACGTTGTTATTGTAGAAAGCAATAGCTTGAGATTGTCGAAGAATAAAAACAATCCATATTCATTTCTTTCTCTCGCTGTGTCTCGACTCATACTTGGTCAAAGATCACCGTACGGCTGTCACTAGTTGATTTCGCTGAAAGCCCCATCAGGCGTGCGATGCGTTTTATAAAAAATCAACAGTTGACCAAATAAAAAGTCAACAGTTGACCAAATAAAAAGTCAACAGTTGACCAAGTAAAAAGTCAACAGTTGACCATATAAAAAGTCTGGTTGACCATATAAAAAGTCAAAGGTTAGCCATATAAAAAGTCACAAGTTGACCATACAAAAAGTCAGGTTGACCGCATAAAATTTCAAAGAGACCACATAAAAAGTTAACTTGATCACATAAAAAGTCCAGGAGACCATAGAAATAAGTAAACAATATTGACTAGTACGGCGCCCCATATGATCCTGTTGAAGGTAAAGTGGCACTTCGTGAATTAAACTATTGGACTAAATAAGCTTCAACAACAATAAGCCAACTCGGTAAACATCGAAAACAACAAACCCGTTTTGATTTGCTTACCGTTTGTTTCTGTGCCGTTGTTGGGACCGTTCATTTTATTTTTAGCCTCAAGGAATCTGGACTTATCTGTTGAGACAATAAGGATGAACTTGAGTACAACTCTTATAGCGGTGAGATTAAGTTAAGGGAAACTTGTAACTAACGTGATACAAAAATAACATGTATACAAGTGCATATGTCCTTCTATGTGAATGTTCCTTTCAGTTCGCCCAGAGAGGTGTCGAAGGTGTCGATGTTTTGCCTATATAGCTACTTTACTATGGTAGTATCCACTTAGGTTGGTCCTCAGCTCGGTTTAACCAAATGTAAGCAAAAGCAGCGAGCACGATTTGTAAATTCTGTTGTTAGAGATCTGGATTCGGTTTGGATTCCGTTCCAATGTGTACAAAATATTCGGATTTTCCGTAATGTTTAGAGGCTGGTGAAGTAGAAACGTGAGGTGGTGCTCTCACCACAGCGCCATCCCATCGCCCAATGTTCTTTGGTTCATCTCAGATCTCTAGGCGATTTAAGTGGGTTTACGTTGTTGTTGTTTACAATGCTCCGACAAACGTGTTCAAAATAGCTCGTTTAATATCATACAAGAGGAGATAATCATTCAAGGAAATTAATTGAAGGTTTCATAATTAGCTGTATTCACAAACCCACAAATTAAAAGGGAGACCGCGCAGGTCTGTCACTTTTTTTCAAATTTCACTATGTCCAAATTTGCGGTGGATTTTACAATCTGCAACTTGCCTGCGGATGTTAGGTTGACGGATTTTCAAGTCGGATGTCGGATTCTCACAATTTTCACAACTCGGATGTCGGCTTTTCACAAGTTTTTTGTCAGGTTTTCAGCAACTCGGATGGCACCTGCAAGCTTCCGTAGATTATCACAGTTGTCATTAGGTTACAAAGAACGAGACGAAATATGTCAAGTATAGAGAACTCAATGTCTGCTGAAAAAAAAAACAGAATTATGGAAAAAGTAACAACAGTAATTTTATAAAAAAGTCAGTCTTTCCAAAGTGCGAATATTGTGTTAAGAACACTTAGTTTATAGACCCATAGTAAACCAAAAAACCATACAAAAGTTGCAAAGAGACACCACCACCCTATAGCAGTCTTCTTTTATTGTAAACAAATAAGGAAATAGAATCCTAAAGAAATCTTACTAGAACGGCAAAAGCCAAAAAGGGAATTTCCCTAAAACCTATTTTACAAACGAACGGCACAAAACATCTCAAATGGTTAAATTAATGTCTCCGACGTTAATTTTGAAGTTTTATCTCGTGTAGAAACGTCTATGTAGAAACGCATAATTACTTATATTCAAAACTGAATAACATAGAATACATGAAACGTTTCGTACATTTGAACAGTGGGAATATATATATGCTATTCACGGGCTGGGAGGTCCGTATAGGAAAAAACTGTGCCAGAGGTCTTCAGTACGGCCCGAGGCCGCAGGCCTTAAAACAGGAGGAAAATTTTTCGTGAAAAATACTCAAACATCTGTCTCTGCACTCCTATCTTATTATTTGAATTCTCATATCTTATTATTTGAGTTCTCTGCAGTAAGTCGTTTTAGTTGAACAGCATGTCAACATTTCACGAAAAACAACAACGCGAAAAACCACAACTTCGCGACGTGTTTGTTTGCCTATTTTAGCTAGGAATCCGTATATTCTTAAATGAAGCAATATAAAACGAGATTAGAAAATGGAACTCCAAAGAAAATAACGGATGTCAACCGAAAAACCGAGTTAGAAAAACTGCTCTGCAGTGTAAATTGTTTTATGTTCAACGGCATGTCAACAGTTCAAGAAAACCAACGATTCGAAAACAGCAAAGGGTGGTCAGCAAGATCATGTGAATACTCGCCTTTTTGAAGAATAACCAGGCATTTCATTCCATTTCTGATGTTTTTCCTTCTCTTTGCAACGGTTAGTAAGCAAAGATTTGCAATTTAAGAGGTAAAATCCAACGGTTCGTCGCGCCGTAGTGAAAACATTTTCATTTAGCCGCGACAGTTTCAGTACGGAACAGATTTTGGACCGTGGTCCGTATCGTAAAAAGCTGGACCGGCTGCGGGCGCGCGAATAGCCAATCATATTCAAGGATTTAGGATTCCGGCCCGCTAAGATGCTTCAGAAAAAAATAAATTGGAATACGTCATAGATAGAGATTATCAGAGTTACTGTTGTTACAAAGAACGGGACGAAATAGGCCACTTGCACTAAGAGGTCACATGACCAATGCTTCCCTTAAACAGTGAGTTGTAATCTTGATGTTACCAAAAATTGACAGAACACATAAAAATTATCTTACACGCGAAATTTGAGAAGAAACGCATTTAAGGGAGAAATTTTATGGTACTTTGATTTTCCAACAACGTAGCATGATTTGTCTTGGCCCCCAGGTTGGAGGGAATACTCTTGCCCACCAACAGGGCGGCCAAAACTACTTTTTGCTTGTATCTTGTTAAATGTTGGATAGTTGAGTTCAGATGTGCCATGAACGTTACCAAATCATCTTTTCAACATTTTCCTTGAAGTTCAAGTGCAAAACTTGTGTCAGAAAGCGGTAATTCATAATTTTAAAAAATTAAGTTTGGGTCACGTGACCAGCTACGGACTTTCTCATTTTAAGCAAATGGTGCGGGTTTGAAAAACCAAATCACTATTATTTTGTTTAAGAGATGACCCACTAATAGTGTTTCGAAGGCAAAATCATGAAACTTTCATTTTCTTAAAAACGATGTCACATGACCTCATAGTGCAAGTGGCCTATATGTCAGAAGGAAAGGAAGGAACTTTATTTAAATGTCTATAGTCGTTCTAGTGCTGGAGCACTAATTGGGGACACTGTAAACTGAAATATGAATTAACTCAAATCAAGTTAAATGTTGGTTTTTGAGGAGAGGGGAAAACCGGAGTACCCGGATATAACTAAATGTCGATAACTAAGTGTAGGTAACTAAATGTCTGAGGTGTTAAGTTAGAGGAAAGCACGTATTTTTACAAACCTGCGCTGAAAAAACTAAGGAACAGAATAAAAAGTAATGAACAGTAAGTTTAAAACAAAGTTAGCCTTCCCAAATCATTGAAATTGCGAATATTGTGTAAAAGAACACTTAAGTTTTTAGACTCAAAAACCCTAAAACTATACAGAGGTCGCACAGACACACCACCCTATTATCAAGGAGTCACGGCTTCTATTATTATGATTTTATCTAAAAAAATTAGGATATAAAATCCTTAAGAAATATTACCTTGAAAGGCAAACGCAAAAAGCATCTTATCAAAAGCCATTTTACCACGAACGGAACAAAATATCTCAAATGGTGAACTAAAATGACTCCGGTGTTAATTTTAAAGTTTCATCTGACTCGTGTAGAAACTTCTATGTAGAAACACTCAATTACTTATATTGAAAGTCAGTCTTTCCAAATTGCGAATATTGTGTTAAAGAACGCTTATTTCATGGACCCATAGTAATTGAGTAATTGAGTAACTGCTTTTTGGCTTTTGTCGTTCAAGTAAGATTTCTTTAGGATTCTCAAAGGTGACACGGTACTCTCCAGTGCTTGAAACTGGCAACCACTTGTTTTGGAAAGCCGATCTTTTAAAGTGTTTTCAAGATAAAATAGGTTTTAGGGAAATTCCCTTTTTTGGCTTTTGCCGTTCAAGTAAGATTTCTTTAGGATTCTATTTCCTTATTTATTTAGAATAAAAGAAGACTGCTATAGGGTGGTGGTGTCTCTGTGCAACTTTTGTATGCTTTTTTGGTTTACTATGAGTCTATGTGTTCTTAACACAATATTCGCAATTTGGAAAGACTGACTTTTTTTAAAACTTACTGTTGTTACTTTTTCCATAATTCTGTTTTTTTTTTTCAGCAGACATTGAGTTCTCTATACTTGACATATTTCGTCTCGTTCTTTGTAACCTAATGATAACTGTGATAATCTACA
>NC_090883.1:26113345-26150845 GCF_036669925.1 Montipora capricornis | reverse complement strand
AGTGAGGTACCACCTGTTCCCTTTGGATCCCCAGCTTCCGTACGAGGGAGGTCCTTTCTTACTACTTCCAAAGGGGTAACCGATTGCACTAGCTGCAAGTGTCCAAGTAGCGTTCGCCGGCCAAGGACTACATCATGCTTTGAGGGATTACGGACTGTAATGTTCACCCTGTGTGGCGACCCTCGAGGTAGGGTGAAGAGCTGCTCTACAACTTCCAAGTCCGCTGGCCAAGGCATACCTGGGTCTGGTTCAAATAACACTGGTGTCCTCTCCTCTAGAGAACCACAGTTAATTCTACACGGTACTGTCACTGCCTGCCCTCGTGGTACCGTCAGATTGCGCTTACCATTCTTCAACACACCCATGTCCTCCATACTTGCATTTTGCACCAAATCAACCAACGCAGTAACATTCTCCAGTGCTACTTCCTTTAAAGCCGTATTCATGATGTCAACAATGGAGCTGCTTCCTTCGGTTTCTCTATCCTTCAGTACTTCTTGTATTACATGGTACCCAATGATTGGAGTTTCCAACTCATCTTTTGCAATGAGGAATGGTACAGTTAGAGAACTTGATGACTCTGTGTCCGACTAGAGCTGAAACTGTACTTCTATCCACCCTTCAAATGGTATGGTTCCACCATTTTCTGTTCTTAAATTCAGTCCTACATCCTCGCCAAGCAACTCTTCAATGTTCCTTAACTTTGAGGAAGGCAAATATTCCTCAAGCCAGCTCTTGGACACAATAGACACCTGTGCACCCGTATCCCAAAGGGCTTCGACTAGGACTCCGTTGAGAACACATGACACCTTACACTTCTTGCCAACCAACCTTGCAACTACCACACGCTGCCTGGGTGTCAAATGACTAGCAAATACATAACCATCCCCCCGAAGTACTGGCGAACTGTTCCTAGCTTCCATTTGCTGAGAGACCCTTGTGACTGTCCCAGTGACGTTTCTGACAACTTCGACCACAATAACGAACTGCTTTACAACCTACACATTGTTTGAAACTTTGTTGGGCTCCTGCTGCAATCCTCTGACAATTAACACACTGGTGGGACTTTATAAATCTGTCCTGGGGCGGGGCTACGTCCTGTCCCTCGGCTGTAGCTCCGCCTGTTTCCCGGCCCTGATCTCCGTTTCCGACATCCACGGGCCCAATGGTCACTACTACCACAAATGTGGCAGTGGTCGCACAGCTGCCCCTTTCCTTCCTTTTGACAGTCGATACAGCCCCTTGGGCCCTGATACCCTTCCAGATTCTGATTTACAGGTAGGGGCCTGGTGAAACGTTCCTCATTGGTTAGATTTCTCTCAACTGATTCTTTTAAAGTGGTAAGTTCTGAACGGACCACTTGTAGTGCCGCCATGAACTCCTCTTCTCTAGGACTCTCTTTTCCCGGGGAGTTAAGCTTCTTAGCGGTTGCCCCTTGTTGGATGGATCCCCCTTCCCCTTGTGATGCATGCACTTCGTTCACCCTTGGGTTCCTTTGACGAGGGGTAGAGCCCAGTTTGGATTTTCTTTCACTTTCTTCCGCGCATTTTACTTCTTGTCACCCGTCAGGTGTTAAAAGGTTTTTATCAAAAGAGAGGCCGGTACGTTTCTTCGAACAAACTGTTCAAAAACAACATTTGAGGAAGCACTATCTCCATTAAAAAGCTGCCTTGAAGAGCGAGATTAGGCCTTAAGCATCTTATCGACAGAACATCATCTGAGGTCATTTTTTTCTTTTTGGAAGGCAGTCGGCACTTGAAAAAAGTTAAAAAACTAGCGACAAAATCTTACCATCAGTGTGTCACAACGTACAACCCAGCAATGTTACAATACTGATGCACAACTGGAGTTTCATTCAAAACCAGCCATTTCTGGCAAACACGCAACATTTGCTCAGTTGGTTGAACACCGAGCTGCCGTGCAGGAGGTCGTGAGCTCGAATCCGGCTGGATCAACCCTCAGGGTCTTTAAATAACTGACGAGAAAGTGCTGCCTTTATAATTCTGGTCAAATACCTTTTGGTTCAGAGACCCTCTAGTTTTTTCGGATAGGGACGATAAACCGTAGGGCCCGTCTCACAACCATCATGGAGTTCCTGGTGCTATGTAGTCTGTTCTCTGTGGTACATTTTGGTTTCACGACAGCGTTTCAACGAGTAACCACTCCTAAGCTCCTCGTGGGTAAATAAATATAAATTATGACTATGACTTAACCTCCTATTCTCACAACACAAGCCCGAGTTTCAACATGAAAGTTTGTTTATTGAGGGCGCGTCAGACAGTCATACAATGCAAATAAATCCTGATTACAGCCTAGGTCTATATAAATAACACGTGAAGGTTTATAATCTTATGAGAAGAAGTACTACGCCAGATACAAAAAACCACTACAAACCACCCTTTAGAACTGGCCAAAAGCATAGGTGGGAACTTCATCTAATGGAGCAGCACAAGAAAGATCCCGATGAAAGGGCAACTAAACGGCATATGCAAAACTGATCGAACGAAACAGAAAAACAAGTGAACAAAGAGACTGACCGACCGAAAACGAGCAAAGTTAAGTCTCCCGCTAAAAATCCTTGACACTCCTAACAGCTCCCATGATACCCTAGGAGCCTTTCTATCGCGCCGACAGAATACTAATTTCTGAATAATTCATTCAATCATTCTACCGCCAATATCCTGCGAGCAGAGTCTAGATGAGTTGGAAAGAGGAAAGTAGACTCTGCCAGCCGCCTCGACTTTCTATGATTTGCCGCTCATCCAAAAAAATGGATGAGTCAGTACAGTTTCGGCTTGTCAAACCTGTTTTTTTTTTTATTTGAGGGCATGATCAATCGCCACGCGTCGTCAATATTTTTTAAATTTACAACAGCGTGACAATTTGTAACTGTCTATTAAAATTGCCATGAGTATTTCCTCCGTATGTCGGTTACAGAAACTAGTTTGCCAGAATTGAGAAACCTATGAATTTTCTTAGTAAAAATTGAAATGGCAATTTAAATATTTGGACTATCTTGAGTTTCGAGGGAAATGATTCGTTTCGAAAATATCCCTACTGTTTGTTTTGGTTTTGTGGTTTTACGGTTACTAGTCACGAGTGACTGACTCCCGAATACGTTTGAATTCTTAACGCATGCTCAACACGAAATGTTGAGCCGGCTGGCAGAGTCTACTTTCCTCTTCCCGACTTATCTAGGAAGATCGAAAGAGACTCTGCTCGCAGGGTAAACCGCCAGATATTACATTTAATATCATACAAGAAAATAAGATTACTGCGGAAGTGAATGTTTGTTAAAGCAAAACTGTGAATTGCGGGGTTTCATAATTATCTGTAACCACAAAAGGTAGACCATGCGTGTCAATCACATTGGTTCATTTGACAAATTTCACTCTGTCTAAATGTCATTCAGTTTTGAATATAAGTAATGTGTGTTTTTTTTTTAAATAGAAGCTCAAACTTAACACCGGAGACACTTTTAATTAAAGACTTTTAAAAGATATTCGTCCCGTCCTGTGCAAAATGGCTTTTGGGAAATTGTTTTTTGCCTTTACCGTTCAAGCGAGTTTTTTTTTAAGAATTTATATCCATCTCTCAGTTTTAGAAAATAGGGTGGTGTCTCCAGGCTGTGCGACTTCTGTGCGGTTTTATGCTGTATGATCTATGAATTTAAGTGTTCTTTGACACAATATTCGCAATTTGAAAAATTGGACTAACTTTGTTTTAAACTTGCTGTTGTTACTTTTTCATTCTCCAAGTAGTTTTCTTAGCACAGGTTTGTAAAGTTACGTGCTCTCCTCTAACGTAACACAGCAGACATTTAGTTATCTACCCTTAGTTATCTCCGGGTAGTCCGGTTTTCCCCAATTAGAGCTCCAGCGCCAGAACGACTAGACAATTGAATGAACTTCCTTCCTTTCCTCCAGGCTGTACGATATCTGTATGGTTTATGGGTCTATGAATTTAAGCGTTCTTTAACACAATATTCGCAATTTGGAAAGACTAACTTTGTTTTAAACTTGCTGTTGCCATTTTTTTATTCTGTTCCTTAGTTTTCTCAGCACAGGTTTGCAAAGTAAAGTGCTTTCCTCCCAATAATATGTTAATAAAATGTAAACTGTGAAACTTAGTTATTACTTTGTGTTTACTTTAATTTAACTGTTTGGGTTTAATTAACTCTATCTATACTATAAAAAGACCTGAATTTGTGAAAGCTGGTTAGTTGGAGTTAAAAGTTAAAGCTCATTGACAGTTGAAGTTGAAAAACTGGTTCAAGCAAGTCATAAGCCATCGCAGACCAACACTCACGTAAGAATCTGTTGAAGAAATTGTAGCTCTTGGCCAAGCATGATGGTGATGTTTATTTACCGGTGTACATCCGTCAAGCGAGTGGAGATCTCGCAACACTTCACCTTACACACTTGTGAAGAATCCGAGGCTCCAGCTGAATATTGGTTGCTCACGTTTCTCCTTCACCGGCCTCTAAACATTGCGAAAAATCCGGATATTTTGTACACGTTGGAAAGGAATCCAAATCGAATCCAGATCTTCAATAGAATTTACAAATCGCGCTTGCCGCTTTTGCTTACATTTGGTTAAACAGAGCTGAGGACCAACCTGGATTCTAACATAGTAAAGTAGCTAGATAGGCAAAACAGCCACAGCTTCGACAGAGGATACCTGAACTTCGTCCCAGGATTCGAGCTAGGATCCAAGCCAGGACTCTCGAATCTCTCGGTTAGGTTAGGTCTCGAATCGGTTAGGTTAGGTCTATTTAGGTTGGTTCGAGTCTAGTTAGGGTTAGGTAGGACTCGGTTAGGTTAGGTTAGGTTAGGTTAGGTCTCGGTTAGGCCTCGAATCCTGGCTCGGACCCTAGCTCGGATCCTGGCTCGAATCCTGGCTTTATTCTTAGTTTATCTCGCTTCGACACCTTTCTGGGCGAACTGAAAGGAACATTCACATAGAAGGACATATGCACTTACATACATCTTTTTTTTTTATCACGTTAGTTACATGTTTTCCTTTAACTTGATCTCACCGCTATGATGAATATACTCAAGTTCGTCGTTATTGTCTCAACAGATAAGTCCAGATTCCTTGAAAGTAAAAATAAAATGAATGGCACCAACAACGGCACAGAAACAAAAGGTAAGCAAATCAAAACGGGTTTATTGTTTTCGGTGTTTACCGAGGTGGCTCATTGTTGTTGATGGCTTATTTAGTCCAATAGTTTAATACACGAAGTGCCGGTTCGCCTTCAACAGGATCACCTCGCTTTGATTTCGTTTTCCCCTAAGACTATTCGGAGGCAAAACCATGGATTCCTTTATTCCACCTCCCGTTATACCTCAGTCCTTTTAACACATTATATGTCACCATATTCCCCATCTGACATCTAATTTCCATCCATAGCGTTGAAAAAAACAAACAAAGGTAAGACATTATATCATGAAGAAATCTATCGGTATCGGATTATCTGGGTCGAACGTAACCATCCGATCATTAGTTCAAATGCTCTAACAATTTGCGTTAACTGGTCTGACTTGTTATCATCATCATCATCAATATTACTAATTTTTCTATTATCATTATTTGTCTTTTAGGAACAAGCGACTCCAGTTCCACACGACAAGTTCCTGGTTATTTATCATCGAACGCCCAGATTGCTTTGACATCAGCATATGCACTTACCTTCTTGATAGCCTTTTTTGGAAATTCCTTTGGCTTGTTTGTAGTGTTGAAAAAATCTTCTAGACGTGTAACGAACCTCTTTATAGCAAATATGGCTATTGCCGATCTATTACTGACCATAACAGTTATGCCATACCAAGTCGCATATCTTTACAAAGGAACTCTTTGGTTTGGAGGAATATTGGGAATCGTTACTTGCAAAATGCTTTTCTACGCTATTCCTATTTCTATAGCAGCTTCAGTGTTAACAATATTGTTCATTTCCTTTGAGAGATTTTATGCCGTATTCTTTCCTCTTCGAGAAGCAATTTTCCAACGACCAAAGATTCTGTCAACGATGATATGGTTTCTATCGTTTGCATTAATGTTCCCTTACGTGTGTTTTTCTGATGTGGCATTTGATCCGGTCACGAATGGTTACTACTGCGACCTTGGTATGCCTAGTAAAGATCTCGATGAAAGATATCGCATATTTAAAATCTTTCACATATCTCTTTTCGTCATAATGTACGCCTTGCCACTCTTCATAACCATCATTATATACACTTTGATATGCCGTAAACTGGTTCATCGTAAAATTCCAGGCAACATGACCGATATCAACCGTGCCGTGGTTGAGAAGTCCAGGCGCAAGGTCGTGCGACTGTTGGTTGTTATATGCGTTGTTTTCGCGCTGTGCTGGTTTCCAACTTATATCAATCATTTTTACATGTTTGTGCGGTCTGATCAAAAGCACAAACTACCACCTGTTGTCGGCTTAGTATTTTTTTGGATAGGTCATGCAAACAGCGCTATCAATCCATGTCTGTATATACTTCTGAACGAAGGTTTTCGTAAGACCCTTTTCGCGCTTTTAAGAAACTTATGCGGACGGGGAACAAACCTTAGTTGCTACGATAAACCTGCCAGCGCTGATCAAATTGGCTGCGAAAACACCATAAACATATCTCCGAAGCTCTTGAAAGTACTGGACAAGGAACACGGTCCAACCCTTTTTTTCGCTTCTTAGGTAGAGACTTTTGAGGACTGTCACGTCTTATTCGGGACCGCGTGACAACTAAAAATAACGGAAAAGTCGAACTGTCTTCACCCCACAAAGGAGTTGCTCGCAATCGAGCTGCACCAGTCGCGCGGCAGACCAAAGATAAGTACCAATGCAAATGCAGCTCGGACATATGCCTTTACGGCACTTAACTTTGTACTGTGCACATGCATAGACATACCTCTTACTAAGCCTGTTCGTGGTTCGTACTGTAAGTTATGTAAGTTATGGCCCGCGCATAAATCAACGAGAAAAACGAGGATCCGTAACTTACAGAACGTACCGAGAAAACGAGCTTAGTAAGATATTTGTTTTATCTCTGAGGTAATCAGAAGTGCGGGAAAGGAAACTAGTTGAAGTCAAGCAGGAGGTGGACACACGATGAAGTAAAAGCAAGTTTATTTCTTGTATTTTCCTCGCTGTAAACTAGGATTAGCCGATTTTTTTTTCTGTATTTCATGTTTCCCATATAAACTCTACAAACTGTTACGTTGACTGCGCATTGAAATTATGTGTTTGGGTCGCCTGGGGAGAATGTTTTATCAATTTTTAAATTTAGCGTTCCGTACAGCGGCCGTACTGTACAATAAGGTCCGCTAGATCAGCCAATCACAGCGCACATACTATCCGAGAGATATATAATAAAATCTTGTAACTTACACACAATTTCCTTTTATCAGAGAAATGTGAAATAAAACAACTCAGATTTGCCAGAAAATGTTTTTATCATCACGTAGTTTAGCACACATCTGTGCAACAGTGCCATGAACTAATTATTCACTTAACTAGTAATAGCTATCGCTAAGTGGCAACGAATACATACAATATAATACATATAGTTGCAGATTTGTATCAGAGTTTTAAAATACCCAACAGTAGTTGTAATTTTTTTATTCGAAAGTACTGCAACTCAACTTATCTAGTTAACAATAATACAATAATAGAAATTGCACACTTTGTATCTCCAACATTGTAGATGTCGACGTGTTTTGCAATAATATGGAAAGTACTGCTGTGATTTTAACAGGAATATACAATAATTAAGTTGAATAAAATCAGTGCCATGTAAAAAATCGCTAAAGCGTTTTCAGACTTTTCAGTGTGAAACATGTAATGGGGAATCAAACTCTCTCGCACATGAAAGTTGTTTCACTTGTAGAATTTTTATTTTGCAAGATACAGCCATGAACTACAAGTGAAATTGATCGTTGAATTGTTACAGGTTGAAATAAAATTCAGGTCCATTTTAAATCAAACTAGGATAAAATAAATCAAACTAGGTAGGTAAATTTAAATCAAGCCTAGGTTATTTATTAACTGTTTGAAAAGGGATTTTCCTTTGGGTGGGGTTGAAAAAGAGGAGCACTGTCTTTTTTTTAGGAGGGGGGGGGGGATGAAAACAAAACAAAAAAGCAAAAAATCGCCTTTCCCTCATTCCACTTTCCTCTCTACTCTCTTCCTTTCTTTCCTTATTTTTGTCTCTATCCCTCTTAACCTTCCATTCCCTGATTCATTTGTCATACCTACCACTACTTTGAGTACATGAGAGAAGGAAGTCGCTTGAAACTGGACTTATCGAGAGGTAAACCGAGCACCTCTGACATCCCTTAGTATTGAGTCCTTCGCTGTAACAAACCGCTAAACCACACAGGACTTGGATAAGCAGTCGTCGTTAATTGTAATACTCTTTGTTTGTACCCCCCAAATTTAGCATAAGCATTGTTTTTGTTTTCTCTTGGGACCATTGCAAGTCCCAAGAGAAACTGGAAACAATGTTTATGCAAAATCTGAGGGGACAAACAAAGAGTATTATGGTATTTTCCGAAGTGGCCTATAGCAAATAATTTCTCCTGGTGCAAGAGGGCCCAAACTCTTCTCGGTCACAGTGCATTATGCAAAAGTTAGTGCTCAATGCGTGGCCTTGAACGGTTCGTAAAATGGCTAACACAAGTTGTCTTGATTCAGAGATATTTTACAAAAAATTGGGTGAAATTAAATCTTCCAAAAAGACAAAAGCAAGGAAAATAAAACTTTTTATTGACGACTACTTTTACAACGATGCAGTGAAGTGGTTAGAAACACGTAATGAAGACAGTAAGCCTAAGGACAGAACAAATCTGACAAGTCAAGACGTAGCAATTATCAAAGAAAAGGATGGAAACTGGATGGTGGCAAAATATTATCCAAGAACTGAAAAGAAATTGATCAAAAATGTCAACTACACCAAGTTGTTTGCCAAGCCCATTCGAATATTGCGCAAAAAGGAAAGAGACAAGTATATTAACCCTAACTGCTCAATAAACAAAGAACAAAAGTCAATCACCAGCGTACAAAAACAGCCTGTGCTAGCCCCTATTCAAGCAAGAGGATTCCGAACGCATGTGCAAATGGACCTAATGGACCGTAGAAACGTACCATGTAGATGTTCATGTCACCGCAAACACGATTGGATTCTCCTCATGACTGATCATTTCACAAAATACTCATGGCTTTATCCACTGAAAAATAAGCAAGCTGAAGATGTATTGCAATGCCTGTCTCAACTTCGCTGGCAATTTGGATTCCCTCAGAAAAATACACACTGACAATGGACGGGAATTTAAGAATTGTCTGATGTCCCAATTCTTCATGGAGCTGCCGGAAAACCATCAACTCAAGGTTCGGTGGAAAGGAACAATCTTAAAAGAAAAGAAAAAAGTCCAAATCATTGGTGTCAGGTAATAGGGGAAGCTGCTTACAAAAAGAACATTCTGGAACATGAAGCAACAAAAGAAACACCCTATGAAGTGGTATTTGGCATACCACCATGGAAAGAAACCAAAACTACCCCAGACAAGAAACATGATCAACATTCTACAAAGAAGAAGAAGAATGTGAAGACGTGGATGCAGAACCTGCACCTAAACGTGCTTGTTATTCACTTATCAAGTCAACAAAGGAGATAAACACAACTCTACAGGAAAAAGCGAGAAACACACAAAGGAAATACAACAACAAAATGAAAACAAGCAAACCCAATACCATTTCATTCCAAGTCAACAACTTTGTCAAAATAAAAAGTAATAAAGTGGACAAAAGTCCATTGCACCTAAACACACTTCTTCGTAAAGTAATTGAAAAAGAACATGGATTTATGAAAGTTGTAACCAAATGTGGAATTATTGACACTTGGATTGCACCAAACAGACTATAAATTACTGAAGACATGAATGTGTCATTAGACACAACTAAAACAATAAATTTCACTGCCGCGTGCAAAAAGCACTTGACCAGTGACACATGTACAAGAGGTGCAAAAACAAGGAATTGACTTCTCATTGTTCAACTACATACAAGTAATGACTGTTCAATAAAGGTTACAAACTTTGTGAACTACCAGAAAAAAAAACTCTGTATTTGATGTTTCAAGTACTTATAACCACAAAGGGGTTTTCTGCTGAAGTACATTTGTATAAGTAACTGTACATCATTCAATAATCTACGCTATAAAAAGTCCATTTTTAGATGTCTTTTTCCTTCCAAAAACCAAAAAAATAAAAATAAAACAAAAGTCACATGAAGGTAAATATTCTTATTAAACAAGGTTTTGTTTTTCTGCTGCTATGAGATTAAAAAAGCAGAATTGGTTATCATGCACAGTATGCCTAACCCCAACCTTAATGCTAACCATTTAAAATCAGTGCTTAGACTTAACTCACCAGAGCAGTTTATACAGACTAACTCATGAAAACGTACGCGAACCACATCCCCTTACTTCCAGCACCGAATTATACTTACCAATATACACGTACTTGCTAACAATAGGCCTTTTTCGATATATTAACATTCAGCTTGAAAGAGAGGTTTTAAGGACAAAGTCAAAAGAAAGTGGATGATGTGTAAATATTTTTCACATTTATTCCAACATGTTTGTATTGTTTTTGTCCTCACTGCCTCGCTATCGAGCTGAATATTGATATTTCGAAAATGGCCTATTGATGGACTTTTTGTCTATGTTTCCTACTTTCAATTTCAACCTAGTCTAAAATTAAATTTACCCAGGTTGAAATCATTTCAACCTGAATTTCAAATTTACCTGTAACAGTTACTTTGTAGACAAAATATCTCCTTTTAAAATTAAATTAAATTGTTCACAACTCAATGGTTACAAAACGAAAAACAAACTGCTCTACTCGAGGGCCGAGGGTCGAAATTGACAACAACGGACGATAAGAACATGTACGCAAGTTTAGTTTTGAGCTCGTTCACTCAATATAGAACACGATGTTCGAAAATAAATATTAAAGAACAATCAAAGCAAGTGTACACAACACAATGGTCAGAGAAATGGGAAAAAATTGTTTTTCACTCACCTCCAACACAAGATCATAAATAGTCGCGCGCGTCGTGCAAGTTTGTCTAGTGACATCACTCATCAAAACACACGCAAACATATCATGAAGCATGCGGTTTGAAGAGCGCCGTCCAAGGCTGTGGACGGCGGCTGGATCAAAGTGAGTTTCTACACCCATGGCAGAAGTCTCTTTTCCCGTACCCGTCAGCCCAGCAAACGGAAAAAGAAAAGAGACCTCTGTTAGTACGGAAATTGCTCGCCCGCCAGCCACAGATATCGAGCAACCTCTCGAAAGAGAGAGACATGCCAGTTAGAATAAGAAATTTTTCATGCTAATATGACACGAAGTAGCCTGCCCTTTGGAGATTCTTCCAGAGATAGATGCACGCGAATTTCAATAGCGAAGATATCGATGACGTCACCTATTGATATCACTGTGCCAACCAGAGCCTTATTGGATGCCGAAACAAATGGTTCTTTTGTTCGGTGGTTGGACCATTTGAACATCAAAAGAAATTTGACATCAATGTTTGTTAACAGTTATCTTCCTCATAAGAATCACGATAGACTACTAGCAGGCACTCCTTGGTCAGTGGACCCTTCCGCACTATGTCAAGCAATCTAGTAAAACGGCCTCCCTCGGTCATTTTACTCGATTGTGTGACATAGTAGGGCGGGTGGATTGACTAAGAAGGGACTGCTAGCAGTCTAGAGTCACGAAGTGTCCACTTGCTCTTCTCCCCAACATCAACATCAACATCACTCGTGTCTGGGAATACAGACAATTAAACGTCGCAAAGTGTCTCCCAAATGTTGCTCCTCAAGTAAGGATAAACAGCTAAGCTAAAAATAACGCGAGCCTTTACCCTAACCTTATTGTTGGAAATAGGGAGCAAAGAGAAAGGCTTACTAGACCTAAAGGGACACTTGGTGTTGGATGTCAAAATCAGACATGCATCTAATTAGGTGCATTTTGCAGTTTCACGCAAGCGCAATGCTAAATTTTGTTCTTTTTTATTTTGCTTTTTTTTTTAATGTCAGCAGTCAAACGTACCTAAATCTGTTGGAGATTCCTTTGGGAAAGCGAAAAAATGAAGTGGATAGTGTGTTTTTTCGTGTTCTTGCATTAGCTAATATGTAGATTAAGGGGAAAAAATTAAAAAATGAAAATATGTGTTATCCGCACTTTGACATTAAGAACTGGTTTTCGGACAGGCCTTTGCATTTCTTGATTCACTTACTTTCATGTTATGGGATAACTGCCAACCACTTGTTTTGAAAAGCCGGTCTTTTAAAGTGTTTTCAAGGTAAAATAGGTTTTAGGGAAATTCCCTTTTTCGGCTTTTGCCGTTCAAGTAAGATTTCTTTAGGATTCTATTTCCTTATTTGTTTAGAATACAAGAAGTGGTGGTGTCTCTGTGCAACTTTTGTATGGTTGTTTGGTTTACTATGAGTCAATGCGTTCTTAATTTATAACACAATATTCGCAATTTGGAAAGACTGACTTTTTTTAAAACTTACTGTTGTTACTTTTTCCATAATTCTGTTTTTTTTTTTCAGCAGACATTGAGTTCTCTATACTTGACATATTTCGTCTCGTTCTTTGTAACCTAATGATAACTGTGATAATCTACAGAAGCTTGCAGGTGCCATCCGAGTTGCTGAAAACCTGACAAAAAAAATGGGAAAACCCGACAACAAAGTTGTGAGAATCCGACATCGACTTGAAAATCCGTCAACCTAACATCCGGCAAGTTGCAGATTGTAAAATCCACCGCAAATTTGGACATAGTGAAATTTGAAATAATGTGATACAGCTAATTATGAAACCTATAATTAATTTCCTTGAATGATTTTCTCCTCTTGTATGATATTAAAGGAGGTATTTTGAATACGCTGGTCGGAGCATTGTAAACAACAACAACGTAAACCCACTTAAACCGCCTAGAGATCTGAGATGAACCAAAGAACATTGGGCGATGGGATGGCGCAGTGGTGAGAGCACTCGCCTCCCACCAATGTGGCCCGGACCTGGCCTCATATACGTGGGTTGAGTTTGTTGGTTCTCTACTCTGCACCGACAGGCTTTTCCCCGGGGTACTCCTGTTTTTCCCTCTCCTCAAAAGCCAGCATTTGATTTGATTTGCGTTAACTTGTTAATTTCAATTTACAGTGTCCACGATAACTAGTGCTCTACAGCGCTAGAAGATTAGACACTTAAATAAAGTTCCTTTCCTTTCCTTTCCTTTTATCAAAAACAACCAGATACGAAGATTCTGAACCACTCTGGCAAAAAGGCCGACTGCCAAAGAGAGCGAAACTAATAAAAGATACATAAAAACCCCTCAAACTCGGTTTTAACTGATAGGCAAGTCAGCTTGCTATTTAAAGGACTAAAATTCATACCTACACCCGTGACAAACGAAAACAAAATGAGACGTCAATTTTTGCGGGACTCTGAAGTTTTCGGAAGACGACTACTGTGTCTTCAATATATATTTCATGGGGAAGATAAGGAATCACATCCGTTACACGTAAAGAGTGACTGGGTGTGTTGCACACTGAGCGGACGGAAGCATGAATTCAGACTAGCACTAAAAACACACACACATTCTAAAATGGCGGACAACAAGAACCTCGTGTCTTTATTCTTCCCATGATTCCTTGCTACAGTTTTGTTGCTTGGGGGAGAGGGGTTAACACCGTATTCCTTAACCTAAGTGTATAGGCCCTACACACTCCCCCTTATGAAAAAAAAAGGTCGTTCTCGACATTAGACCGTTATCTAAGACTGGCGTCTGCGGTTATCAATACACAAGTCTCCTCTTTTCATTCCTGAGGTCAAGTGGAAAGGAGTGATCCGGCCCTAACCACAAATCCACGAGTACAACCACTTAAGACTTGTATACACATACAGTTTGGAATACTGTTAAGGTTCAACGACTTCCACTGGCAAACTACTAAGTGTGATGTTGTAAAGTAACAACTGCAACTTGTGTTCTGTCCTTTTTAAGTCCACTTAATCACAGAAAAAAAAATTCACAAAGTTCGTGTTAAGATTTTTCTGATCACTTTAGAAAGGATACGAACCAACGTATCCGCATGGTGTAGGATAAGTAACTGGTCAAACAGAGTTCATGCACACATTAGGAATTCCTCCAAGGGGTCCTGGTGCCAGGGGTACAGGTACTGCTACCGCTCCCGCATTGTGGCTAATTAAACACAGTCCCGCTGGTTGGTAATAGCTCAGAGTTCCAAAGCTGTCATAAGTTAGTAAGGTAAGTGGTCTGCGCTCCCTTATCGGTCTCCCTTCTCCTGGTCAGACTTCTGGCTGCTCTACTACAGATGTTTCAAGGACTGGATCTGTCGGTGCTTCTATCTACAGGTCAGGTTGGTAGATACTGGAGGCCGCCTCCTCATCAGCGCTTGCCTGGTTGGCTGAAGGCTCCTTGGCTGAAGGGGTACTGTCTGACAACGCGCTTTCTGGCTCTACAGGAGTGAATGTTAACATCCCTGCGGATTTTTCTTCAGAACTGTCTCCGACATCGGAGGCCCCTGGTGACGACAGATGTGGCTGGGCAGTTGGCAACTTCCGTTCTGATATTTTGCGGGTGTCACCGGGCCTTGCTTCAAAAGGAAGATCATTGCATGCCAGTAGAAGGTTACGGTGAATCACGCGGTGTCGCCTTCCACCAGATTCAGGCATAATTTCATAAACTGGACTCTCTTCACCTTTCCGTTTCATTCCCTGGTGGATGGTGTCATCCCAGTAGGACCTCAGCTTCCCAGGGCCGCCTCTCTCACTTAAGTTTCGTACAAGGACTCGGTCGCCTGACTGGAGTACTGGACTGTGAACTCTCTGGTCATATTGTTTCTTGCCTCTGAGTCCAGATAGCCGAGATTTCCTAGTAGCTATTCCGTATGCTTCTTTCATTGCCTCTTGCCACTCCTTAACATAAGCTGGGTAACTTGAGTAAGCAGTGGGTTTGGTACCAAATATGACATCAATTGGGAGTCTTGGGGATCGGCCAAACAATAGGAAAAACGGCGAATATCCTGTCGCTTGATGGTGAGTGCAATTGTAAGCATGAACCACCTTTCGGAGGCTGTCCTTCCACTTGGACTTCTGGTGCTCAGGCAAAATTCTTAGGGTGGATAGCAGTGTTTGGTTCAGGCGTTCTGTCTTTCCGTATCCTTGGGGATGATAAGGCGTTGTTCCAGATCGGACCATACCACAGCATTCCTCCAGCCGATGTAACAACTGATTTTCAAATTCACCACCTTGATCATGCAGGATTCTTGCCGGAAACCCGAAACGTAATATAAAGTCATTATACAATTTGTCCGCTGCTGTTCGTGCAGACTTGTTGGTGGTCGCATACGCTTGGGCAAATCTTGTAAAATGATCAACTGTAACCAGGATATACTCGTATCCCCCTTTGCTTTTTTCAAGGTGTACAAAGTCCAATGACACCAGTTCGAAGGGTGTGCTACTCTGTATGGTCTCCATTGGTGCTTTTGGCAAGATTTTTGGTCTCTTTTGTTTGATGCAACTACAAACATGCGTCACGTAATGTTCAATGTCTCTTTTCATCCGGGGCCAATAAAATCGTTCCCTGGCAAGGTGAAGGACCCTTCCGGCCCTAAGTGTCCCATTTCTTGATGTAGCTCTTTGTAGACCATTCGATGAAACTTCTGCGGAAGGACAATCTGAAGATTAGGGCCACTTCTGCGCCGGAGGATTCCATCTTCTCCAACTGCGAGTTTACTCCATTCACGTAGAAGGGACTGTACTGCAGGTGACGCTTGGCGACTGTCTTGTGCTGCAGTTTGCCGGTTTCCTTATACCGAATCACTGCACTCATCACCTTGTCTTTCCTCGAGCCTCGTACAGTTCCTTAGGTGTGAGAGGTTGCACCCTCGGTTCATAATCCACATTCATAATGTGTCCCATTTCACTTGGCTGACACGATGGCGATAGGAACCAAACTGGATCTCCTTTCTGCTGGGCAATCAGTGCTTCCACTGTGGCTTTAATCCAATGCGGTTCTACTTCTACAGTACACATGTCTATGAACTGTTCCATATAATCCTAGAGAGAGCATCAGCATCCCGGTTGCCCGTCCCTGGTCGGTACTTTATCGTGAAGTGGAAGTCAGCCAGCTCTGCTACCCAACGGTGTCCAGTTGCATTTAGTCTCGCCGTAGTTAAGGCATAGGTCAACGGGTTGTTATCTGTGTAGACCGTGAAGAGCGGGGCATAATACAGGTAGTCCCGAAACTGTTCAGTTATGGCCCACTTAAGTGCCAGAAATTCCAGCTTACTGGATTGAAGATGATAGTTCCGTTCCGCTGCAGTTAGCGCACGAGATCCGTAAGCAATTACCCTTAGTTGACCGGCCTGCTTCTGGTAAAGTGCTGCCCCAAGGCCCTGTTCTGACGCATCCGTGTGAAGAATAAATTGCTGGGTGTATTGAGGGTAAGCCATCACAGGTGGGTTACTAATAGCACTGATAAGCTTATCGATTGCGGCTTGGGGTTCACTGGTCCAGTTGACTGGCTCCCGGGATGATACTTGTCCCTTATTTCTGACTGGTCTTGTATTTCTCCTCTGAGTTCGCCGCGGCGACTGTCCTCTCTTTTCAGGTTCTTTAAGAAGATCGTAAAGGGGCTTTGCAATCATGGCGAAATTACTAATGTACTTCCTCTAATAGCTTAATATTCCTGTTAGTCCGCTTTAGTAGTCTCGGGATCAATACTGTGTCCAGACTGGTTTACAATTCGGCCTAGATAGCGGACCTCTCTCTGGAACAGACTACACTTGCTAGGCTTCAATTTCACTCCATGTTTGCGCAGGCGTCTCAACACTATTCGCAAATGTTCCACATGTTCTTCAAACGTTCCACTATAAACTATGACATCGTCCACGTAAGGAATGCAAATCTCGTCGCGGATATCTTCCAAACAATCTTCCATGAACCGCTGAAAGCTTGCTGGTGCATTACTCAGCCCAAATGGGATCCGAGTCCATTCATACAGACCCCAAGGTGTGATCAAGGCAGTCAGGTGTCTGCTCTTTTCCCCAACAAAACCCTGATGATACGCCTTTCCCTGGTCTAACACTGAAAACCAGGAGTTCCCTCCAAGATTATCCAGTGTCTCTTGGATTCTTGGTATTAGGTGCCTATCTGGTACTGTATTACGTTTCAGCTCCCTGTAATCCACGCACAGGCGTAACCCTCCATCTTTCTTCCTTACACACACCACGGGAGATGAATAATTTCACTGAGACTTGGTTATCCATCCCCGGTTAAGCATATCTCCAATGTAGTGTTTAACTTCAGCATACAGGGGACGGAGAATTGAGGAATAGCTCTTCTGAACTGGAGTGGTGTCTGACAACTCCAAATTTGATTGAAGTCCCTCTATCCGTCCCATATCATCATCAACTTGGGAGAATGACGCAGCCTCCTCCTCTAGCATGGTCATGGCCAACTGGCGTTGACTTTCTGTCAGGTCACCTAACACCACGCCTGGTGTCTTGAAGGACTTTCTTTCATTAGCAACTTCCCTGTTTACTTGATGTTGGGGTACTGACGGGTTTCAATTCTGGAGTGAGGTACCACCTGTTCCCTTTGGATCCTCAGCTTCCGTACGAGGGAGGTCCTTTCTTACTACTTCCAAAGGGGTAACCGATTGCACTAGCTGCAAGTGTCCCAGTAGCGTTCGCCGGCAAAGGACTACATCATGCTTTGAGGGGTTACGGACTGTAATGTTCACCCTGTGTGGCGACCCTTGCGGTAGGGTGAGGAGCTGCTCTACAACTTCCAAGTCCGCTGGCCAAGGCATACCTGGGTCTGGTTCAAATAACACTGGTGTCCTCTCCTCTAGAGAACCACAGTTAATTCTACACGGTACTGTCACTGCCTGCCCTCGTGGTACCGTCAGATTGCGCTTACCATTCTTCAACACACCCATGTCCTCCATACTTGCATTTTGCACGAAATCAACCAACGCAGTAACATTCTCCTGTGCTACTTCCTTTAAAGCCGTATTCATGATGTCAACAATGGAGCTGCTTCCTTCGGTTTCTCTATCCTTCAGTACTTCTTCTATTACATTGTACCCAATGATTGGAGTTTCCAACTCATCTCTTGCAATGAGGAATGGTACAGTTAGAGAACTTGATGACTCTGTGTCCGACGAGAGCTGAAACTGTACTTCCACCCACCCTTCAAATGGTATGGTTCCACCATTTGCTGTTCTTAAGTTCAGTCCTACATCCTCGCCAAGCAACTCTTCAATGTAACCCGTATCCCAAAGGGCTTCGACTAGGACTCCGTTGAGAACACATGACACCTTACACTTCTTGCCAACCAACCTTGCAACTACCACACGCTGCCTGGGTGTCAAATGACTAGCAAATACATAACCATCCCCCCGAAGTACTGGCGAACTGTTCCTAGCTTCCATTTGCTGAGAGACCCTTGTGACTGTCCCAGTGACGTTTCTGACAACTTTGACCACAATAACGAACTGCTTTACAACCTAAACATTGTTTGAAACTTTGTTGGGATCCTGCTGCAATCCTCTGACAATTAGCACACTGGTGGGACTTTATAAATCTGTCCTGGGGCGGGGCTACTTCCTGTCCCTCGGCTGTAGCCCCCGCCTGTTTCCCGGCCCTGATCTCCGTTTCCGACGGATAGAATAGTCACTACTACCACAAATGTGGCAGTGGTCGCACACCTGCCCCTTTCCTTCCTTTTGACAGTCGATACAGCCCCTTGGGTCCTGATACCCTTGCAGATTCTGATTTACAGGTAGGGGCCTGGCGAAACGTTCCTCATTGGTTAGATTTCTCTCAACTGATTCTTTTAAAGTGGTAAGTTCTGAACGGACCACTTGTAGTGCCGCCATGAACTCCCCTTCTCTAGGACTCTCTTTTTTCAGGGAGTTAAGCTTCTTAGCGGTTGCCCCTTGTTGGATGGATCCCCCTTTCCCCTTTTGATGCATGCACTTCGTTCACCCTTGGGTTCCTTTAATTTGACGAGGGGTAAAGCCCAGTTTGGATTTTCTTTCACTTTCTTCCGCGCATTTTTCTTCTTGTCACCCGTCAGGTGTTAAAAGGTTTTTATCAAAAGAGAGGCCGGTACGTTTCTTCGAACAAACTGTTCAAAAACAACATTTGAGGAAGCACTATCTCCATTAAAAAGCCGCCTTGAAGAGCGAGATTAGGCCTTAAGCATCTTATCGACAGAACATCATCTGAGGTAATTTTTTTCTTTTAGGTTAGGGTTAGGCGACAAAATCTTACCATCAGTGTGTCACAACGTACAACCCAGCAGTGTTACAATACTGGTGCACAACTGGAGTTTCATTCAAAACCAGCAATTGCTGGCAGACACGCACCATTGGCTCAATTGGTTGAACACCGAGCTGCCATGCAGGAGGTCGTGAGTTCGACTCCGGCCGGATCAACCCTCAGGGTCTTTAAATAACTGACGAGAAAGTACTGTCTTTATAATTCTGGTCAAATACCTTTTGGTTCAGAGACCCTCTATTTTTTTCGGATAGGGACGATAAACCGTAGGGCCCGTCTCACAACCATCATGGAGTTCCTGATGCTATGTGGGCTGTTCTCTGTGGTACATTTTGGTTTCATGCACGACAGCGTTTCAACGAGTAACCACTCCTAAGCTCCTCGTGGGTAAATAAATATAAATTATGACTATGACTTAACCTCCTATTCTGACTACACAAGCCCGAGTTTCAACATGAAAGTTTGTTTATTGAGGGCGCGTCAGACAGTCATACAATGCAAATAAATCCTGATTACAGCCTAGGTCTATATAAATAACACGTGAAGGTTTATAATCTTATGAGAAGAAGTACTACGCCAGATACAAAAAACCACTACAAACCACCCTTTAGAACTGGCCAAAAGCATAGGTGGGAACTTCATCTAATGGAGCAGCACAAGAAAGATCCCGATGAAAGGACAACTAAACGGCATATGCAAAACTGATCGAACGAAACAGAAAAACAAGTGAACAAAGAGACTGACCGACCGAAAACGCTAAAAATCTCCCGCTAAAAATCCTTGACACTCCTAACAGCTCCCATGATACCCTAGGAGCCTTTCTATCGCGCCGACAGAATACTAATTTCTGAATAATTCATTCAATCATTCTACCGCCAGTACCCTGCGAGCAGAGTCTAGATAAGTTGGAAAGAGGAAAGTAGACTCTGCCAGCCGCCTCGACTTTCTATGATTTGCCGCTCATCCAAAGAAATGGATGAGTCAGTACAGTTTCGGCTTGTCAAACCTGTTTTTTTTTTATTTGTGCGCATGATCAATCGCCACGCGTCGTCAATATTTTTTAAATTTACAACAGCGTGACAATTTGTAAATTGTTAATTTCCTCCGTATGTCGGTTACAGAAACTAGTTTGCCAGAATTGAGAAACCTATTAATTTTCTTAGCAAAAATTGAAATGGCAATTTAAAAACTTGGACTATCTTGAGTTTTCTACTGTTTGTTTTGGTTTTGTGGTTTTACGGTTACTAGTCACGAGTGACTGACTCCCGAATACGTTTGAATTCTTAACGCATGCTCAACACGAAATGTTGAGCCGGCTGGCAGAGTCTACTTTCCTCTTCCCGACTTATCTTGGAAGATCGAAAGAGACTCTGCTCGCAGGGTAATTATAAACCGCCAGATATTACATTTAATATCATACAAGAAAATAAGATTACTGCGGAAGTGAATGTTTGTTAAAGCAAAACTGTGAATTGCGGGGTTTCATAATTATCTGTAACCACAAAAGGTACACCGTGCATGTCAATCACATTGGTTCATTTGACAAATTTCACTGTTTAAATGTCATTAAGTTTTCAACATAAGTAATGTGTGTTTTTAGAAGTTTCTGCATGAAATAAAAGCTCAAACTTAACACCGGAGACACTTTTTAATTAACGACTTTTAAAAGATATTCGTCCCGTCCTGTGCAAAATGGCTTTTGGGAAATTGTTTTTTGCCTTTACCGTTCAAGCGAGTTTTTTTTTAAGAATTTATATCCTTCTCTTTTTAGAAAATAGGGTGGTGTCTCCAGGCTGTGCGACTCCTGTACGGTTTTATGGTTTATGATCTATTAATTTAAGTGTTCTTTGACACAATATTCGCAATTTGAAATTGGACTAACTTTGTTTTAAACTGGCTGTTGTTACTTTTTCATTCTCTGAGTAGTTTTCTCAGCACAGGTTGTAAAGTTACGTGCTCTCCTCTAACTTAACACAGCAGACATTTAGTTATCTACACTTAGTTATCTCCGGGTAATCCGGTTTTCCCCAATTAGTGCTCCAGCGCTAGAACGACTAGACAATTAAATGAACTTCCTTCCTTTCCTCCAGGCTGTGCGACTTCTGTATGGTTTATGGGTCTATCAATTTAAGCTTTCTTTAACACAATATTCGCAATTTGGAAAGACTAACGTTGTTTTAAACTTGCTGTTGTTACTTTTTTATTCTGTTCCTTAGTTTTCTCAGCACAGGTTTGCAAAGTAAAGTGTTTTCCTCCCAATAATATGCTAATAAAATGTAAACTGTGAAACTTAGTTATTACTTTGTGTTTTCTTTAATTTAACTGTTTGGATTTTTAATTAACTCTATCTATACTATAAAAGACCTGAATTTGTGAAAGCTGGTTAGTTGGAGTTAAAAATTAAAGCTCATTGACAGTTGAAGTTGAAAAACTGGTTCAAACAAGTCATAAGCCATCGCAGACCAAGACTCACGTAAGAATCTGTTGAAGAAATTGTAGCTCTTGACCATGCATGATGGTGATGTTTATTTACCGGTGTACATCCGTCAAGCGAGTGGAGATCTCGCAACACTTCACCTTACACACTTGTGAAGAATCCGAGGCTCCAGCTGAATATTGGTTCCTCACGTTTCTCCCTCACCGGCCTCTAAACATTGCGAAAAATCCGGATATTTTGTACACGTTGGAAAGGAATCCAAATCGAATCCAGATTTTCAATAGAATTTGCAAATCGCGCTTGCCGCTTTTGCTTACATTTGGTTAAACCGATATGATATGATGATATTTTATTATTTATGCACGGTAAAATCATCAGCTAAGATTACAAACAATGCTAAAATCTAAATTACAAAAGGTAAAATTTTAAAATGATTACAATAAAATACAATTACTATAATACTATATTAATTCTAAAGCTGCTTTCCATGAATGCCGTGCTTTATACTAAAATATGTCTTTAATCAGATTTTTGAAAAGCTTAAGAGACTCTGCTTGTCTCGCTTTGAAGGGTAAGCTATTCCAGACAGCAGCACCTCTATAGCTGAAGCTGCCTCTATAATAATTTGTCCGCGGAAACGGAACATTAAGCTTTCTTTCAGAGTCTCTTAAACTATAAACAGATTCGCGGTTTGTAAATTTAGAACATAGATATTCCGGTGCTAGCCCCTGAAGACACTTATAGACCATTGTGGCCAGCGCAATTTGTTGCTGGCTAACTAGATTTTTCCAGCCTAAAATTTTGAATAGCTCGCTAGCATTTGCATCAAAATTAGAGAAGGTCAAAACTCTGGCTGCTCTAATTTGCAGTTTTTGTAATTTGTCATGTAACGTGATACCACAGTTTCCCCAGACGACATTGCAGTAGTCAAAGTGCGGTTGAAGTAAAGCGTGATAAATAGAGCGCAATGTCGTCTGAGGAACGAGATGCCTTATACGTTTGAGGGCTCCAATTCCAGAAGCTACTTTCTTTGTCAGTTTATCGACATGGCTACTCCAGTTAAGATTATTATCAATAAGCACGCCCAGGGATTTAGCAACAGAAACTTGAGTGATAGGAGCACCATTAATCTCGGGAATTGGAGGATTTGTGAGAGCATACAACCTCTGCCTTGATCCAATCAGCATAAATTCGGTTTTTGTCATGTTCAGGGTAAGTTTGTTTGCTATCAACCACTTTTTAACATTTTCTAGATCATGGTTAAGTCTTGATTCTATGTCGCCTGTATTGTCACCCGCATATGTTAGGTGGGTGTCATCTGCGTACATCCATGGCATACAATTCGTTAGACAGTTTGGCAGATCATTGATATATAGCAAAAACAACAATGGACCCAAAATAGTCCCTTGAGGGACGCCGCAACTTAGTGAGCAAGTTTTAGAAAGTGATCCATTAATGGAACACTTTTGAGTGCGGTTGTCCAAATAGGACTTAAACCAGTTGTAAGAAATGCCATGTATGCCGTAATTATTTAATTTAGATAAAAGGATCTCGTGATTAACCGTATCAAAAGCTTTTTTTAGGTCTAGGAAAACAACAGCGTTTATTTTTCCTCGGTCAGTGTTGTAAGCCCAAGTATCCGTAGCCCCAAGTAAAGCCGTAACGGTGGAATGAATAGAGCGAAAACCAGATTGGCATTTACATATTACGTTATGCTTTGTTAGGTACGCATATAATTGGTTATAAACTATTCTTTCGAACACTTTGGCTATAACCGGGATAACGGAAATTGGGCGGTAATTGTTTAGGTCATCACGTTCCCCTTGTTTGAATAGTGGAGTGACCCGTGCACACTTCCAGTCGTCTGGGAACACACCTACATCTAATGACTGATTGAAAATATAGCACAGCGGTTTGCAAATAAGATCCGCGCATTCACGAATAAGTCGAGAAGAAATTTTGTCAAGGCCGACTGCCTTTGATTTTTTCAGTTTATTCAGCAGTGAAAATACTTCATTTGTGGAGGTTGGGCGGAACTGAAACTCCTTATCCGTGCTAGTGAGATAATTCAGATAGCTGTTGCCATCTGAAGAAGGAATATCACTAGCAAGTTTCGGGCCAATGGTAGCAAAATAACGATTAAATTCGTGCGCTATTTCTGCTGGAGCTGTTACTGATTGCTCATTTACATTCAGTTGTTTCACAGACGTTTCCACGAAATCTCGGGAAGACAGCTCATTGATGATCTGCCAGGTTTTGCGGGAATCACCCTTATGCTCGTTTAGCATATTTTGATAATAAACTTGCTTCGCTAGGCTAGTGGCACTATTGACTTTGTTCCGCTGTCTTTTAAAGTGAACCCAATCATTAGGATTTTTTGATCTAATTGCTCTGAGTTTCAAAATATCTCGATCGTGCATCTGTTTTTTAAGCTCAGAAGTAATCCATGGGGAACCCCGCGCGCGAACACGAGTGGTTCTCAATGGAGCGTGCTTGTTAACAATAGCCAAAAAGGATTCCTTCCATTCATTCCACACATCATTTGGATTGGAAGAATTGTTTATGTGATCCCAATCTTGAGATGCAACATCGCTACGAAATTTATCACGGTCAAAACTTCGAAAATTCCTATAGGTTATATTAGTGTGACCCTTACTCTGTCCATTAATGGCTAATTTTCGATAGACATAGACCATGCTGTGATTGCTAATGCCAATATGACGCACACCTGAGCATAACACCTTGTCAGGACAGTTAGTAAAAATTAAATCAATCAATGTTGCAGAAGTTTCGGTTATTCTTGTTGGTTCTGTTATGAGTTGTTGAAGACCATAAACATCCGTGATAGTTAATAATTTGCGTGTATCGCTGTCAAACTGGGATGCGGCCATATTGCAATTTAGATCCCCTAAAAGGTAGAATTCAGTATTAAGGGAATCCAATTTCCCAATCAACTCTTCAAAAGGTGAAAATATACTAACAAGCGAATTAGGTGGTCTATACCACGTAGCAACAATAAATGATTTAGAGCGAGGTTTGCGTATTTCAGTACAAAGGTTCTCAAGACTGTCCATGCAAAGATCGTTGCGAACGGAAAAGTTAATTGACTTTTTTACATAAAAGCAAACGCCCCCACCTCCATATGTAGTTCTACCACGTCTAACTATATCATAACCAGAGATACTGACCTCATTATCGGTGATGTATTCATTTAGTTTAGTCTCGTTAATTGCGAGAACATCTATATCGTTACTTACGAGAAAGATCTTGAGTTCATCAAGATGAGTGGTCAATTTATTTATATTCAGCGAGGCCAGCTTAAAACCGCGTTTGGAGGGCAATACTCGAGAACGATCAATAGGATTTTGAGTCGGACTTCTCGATGACTCCTGACTGTTGCCTTCCAACGGCACGGCATTAATGGAAGGCATAGTAAAAGTTCAATGAGCTAGACCATGATAAAAATTCTTAAAAATACGCTTGTTACCTGCAAAATTCAGGTGTAGACCTCCACGGTTTAACCCCTTTTCGTTTATAGTATTGTGTTCAATAAATCTCCAATCATTCTGACGACAAAACTTCGTCAAGTGCTTGTTCACCTCTGAGACTTTATCATTAAGCCTGTCCTTTCGTGTTACAAGTCCTGAGACTATGACTTGAGCTTCGGAAGACCCCTCTATCTGTTTAGCGAGATCAACAATAGCCTCTGCAACTTCTTTAGATGTTTTGCCGTTTTTAGCCTTCAGATCGTTTGTACCTACATGTAGCACCACTTCATCAGGCTGGAGCTCTAAATTAGGCTTTAAGTGATCTCTCATGGCTTTGGTTGTGGCTCCAGAAAATGACTTGAGCTGAGGCCCAACCTGGATTCTAACATAGTGAAGTAGCTAGATAGGTAAAACAGCAACAGCTTCGACAGAGGATACCTAAAGTTCGACCCAGGATTCGAGCTAGGATCCGAGCCAGGATTGGAGCTAGGATCGGAGCCAGGATTCCAGCCAGGATACGAGCTAAGATGAGCTTTCTCCGCTATTTATTCTCGAATCTCTCGGTTAGGTTAGGTCTCGAATCGGTTAGGTTAGGTCTATTTAGGTTGGTTCTAGTCTAGTTAGGTCTAGTTAGGGTTAGGGTAGGTCTCGGTTAGGTTAGGTTGGGTCTCGATTGGGTCTCGAATCATGGCTCGGACCCTAGCTCGGATCCTGGCTCGAATCCTGGTTCGGATCCTGGCTTTATTCTTAGTTTATCTCGCTTCGACACCTTTCTGGGCGAACTGAAAGGAACATTCACATAGAAGGACATAAGCACTTACATACATCTTTTTTTTTTTTAATCACGTTAGTTACATGTTTTCCTTTAACTTGATCTCACCGCTATGAGGAATTTACTCAAGTTCGTCGTTATTGTCTCAACAGATAAGTCCAGATTCCTTGAAGGTAAAAATAAAATGAACGGCACCAACAACGGCACAGAAACAAAAGGTAAGCAAATCAAAACGGGTTTGTTGTTCTCGGTGTTTACCGAGGTGGCTCATTGTTGTTGATGGCTTATTTAGTCCAATAGTTTAATACACGAAGTGCCGGTTCGCCTTCAACAGGATCACCTCGCTTTGATTTCGTTTCCCTCTAAGACTATTCGGAGGCAAAACCATGGATTCCTTTATTCCACCTCCCGTTATACCTCAGTCCTTTTAACACATTATATGTCACCATATTCCCCATCTGGCAACTAATTTCCATCCATAGCGTTGAAAAAAACAAACAAAGAGAAAAGATCTATCGGTATCGGATTATCTGGGTCGAACGTAACCTCTTTAGTTCCAATGCTCTAACAATTTGCGTTATGGTCTGACTTGTTATCATCATCATCATCATCCTCATTATTACTATTATTATTGTGTTTTAGGAACAAGCGAATCCAGTTCCACACGACAAGTTCCTGGTTATTTATCATCGAACGCCCAGATTGCTTTGACATCAGCATATGCAGTTACCTTCTTGATAGCCTTTTTTGGCAATTCCTTTGGCTTGTTTGTAGTGTTGAAAAAATCTTCTAGACGTGTAACGAACTGCTTTATAGCAAATATGGCTATTGCAGATCTCTCATTGACTATAACAGCTATGCCACACACAGTCAAACTTATTTACAGCGGAGGTCTTTGGTTTGGAGGAAAATTGGGAATCGTTACTTGCAAAATGCTTTTCTACGCTATTCCTATCTCTATAGTAGCTTCAGTGTTAACAATATTGTTCATTTCCTTCGAGAGATTTTATGTCGTATTCTTTCCTCTTCGAGAAGCAATTTTCCAACGACCAAAGATTCTGTCAACGATGATATGGGTTCTATCGTTTGCATTAATGTTCCCTTACGTGTGTTTTTCTGATTTGGCATTTGATCCGGTCACGAATGGTTACTACTGTGCCCTTGGTATGCCTAGTAAAGATCTCGAGGAAAGATATCACATATTCAAAATCTTTCACATATCTCTTTTCGTCATAATGTACGCTTTGCCACTCTTCATAACCATCATTATATACACTTTGGTATGCTGTACACTGGTTCGTCAAAAAAATCCAGGCAACATGACCGATAGCAACCGTGCCGTGGTTGAGAAGTCCAGGCGCAAGGTCGTGCGACTATTGGTTGTTATATGCGTTGTTTTCGCGCTGTGCTGGTTTCCAACTTACGTCAATCATTTCTTCTGGTTTGTGCTTCCTGATCAAGAGGACAAACTACCATACGTTGGAAGCTTTGTATTTTTTTGGATAGGTCATGCAAACAGCGCTATCAATCCATGTCTGTATATACTTCTGAACGATGGTTATCGTAAGGCCCTTTTTGCGCTTTTAAAAAACTTACGCGGACGGGGAACAAACGTAGCTGCTACGAGAAACCCGCCAGCGCTGGTCAAACTGGATGCGAAAACACCATAAACATATCTCTGAAGCTCTTGAAAGTACACGACAAGGAACACGGCCCAACCCTTTTTTTAGCTTCTTAGGTAGAGACTTTTTGGGGCCGTCACATCTTATTCGGGACTGCGTGACAAATAAAAATAACGGAAAAGACGAACTGATCACGAACAGGTTGTGGCTCACATCAACCGGTTCGTCAGTAACGCCACACTACCGCAAAGGAAAGTTTTTGACTTCAATAAGGGGAATTCACAAGAGTTTTGCTGGGGCATGAAAGCATTCTCTGTGTTGCTTTTTCAAACCTGTCCCCTACGATCTGTTCACGAAAACTGGCAAATTTTTAAGGCAACTATTTTATCTATTGTCAATAAGCATTATCCTAAGAAGCTTTTAAAAACACAGAGCCTTGAGGCGCTCAACTCGTAAAAAACCTCGCCTATTCAAAGTGGCTAAATTACGCAACACTGCATCAGCCTGGGCTGCCTATCGCAAGCAGCGTAAAATGACTACCATCGCCATAAATTCTGCTAGGAACAGTTTTTTCTCTGGTATACTTGATGAAAATCTGAAATCCCAACCTAAGAAGTTTTGGAAGTACATCAAATCCAGGCAGCAAGATTGTGCTGGTATCCCAGCTCTTCGATCTGAAAGTGGAACCCTGTCGGACCCCAAAGAAAAGGCAGAAACCTTAAATAACTACTTGAAATCTGTTTTTAAAACAGATGCGCCAAACGACACCCTTCCCACCTTGGCTCCGAAAGACATACCAGCCATTGGAAACATCTGTGTGACTGTGAACGGAATCGTTAAGCTACTAAATCTTCTGAAACCTAACAAGGCTTGTGGCCCAGATAAAGTCTCTGCTCGTATACTTAAGCTACAAGCAGTTGCAAAAAGAGTTGAGACACTCACTGTTGACAACCGTACAATGCGTGTCATTCAAGTCAGCGCATCTCCAACCCCTCTTCCTTCCCAAGCAAAGTTGTTTCCATTTCCACTTGGCACTCAGACTAAAGGGTATCAACATTGAAAAAGTGGAGGTGGGAGGGAGGGGCGTTTAGCCTTTTCTTATGAACTAGAAGAGGGGTTTTAGGAAGAAGAGGTGGATTTTTCATTCAGTGTCTCAACCTTTTTGCAATTGCTTGTAGCACCTGAAGAAACAGCCGTAATCGTACGAGAAATCCCCTTTCAGCAATCCCTGGATTCAGGTGAGGTACCTTGTGACTGGAAACATGCTACGGTTGCCCCTTTACACAAAAGAGACGCACGATCATCTCCTACCAACTATAGGCCAATTTCCATGACGTCCATGATATGATGCAAGTTGCTCGAGCACATTGTAGCAAGTCGTATAATGAAACATTTGGATACTTACGACCTTCTATCCCCTTTCCAGCCCGGTTTTAGAGCTCTTTTCTCTTGTGAGACTCAGCTTCTCCTCATATATAACGACCTGACCCGCGCCTTGGATAAAAAGTTGCAAACTGATCTCATCCTTTTGGATTTTTACAAGGCCTCAGGTTCTGTTTTCCACTCGCGCTTATTTATCAAGCTTCAACACTACGCGATTGACGGCCAAGTGTTCCACCGGTTGAAGGACTTCCTAGCGAACAGAATACAATCTGTTGTAGTCGATGGTCAGCAGTCTTCTTGTTGTACTGTTACCTCGGGTGTTCCACAGGGGTCAGTGATAGGTCCCCTGTTATTCCTTCTTTTCATAAATGACATTCCCGATGGCATCTCTGGTAAATTAAGATTTTTGCCGACGACTGTGCCCTATATCTACACCTTACATTCGACGAGTCACCGGGTTGTCTTCAACGTGATCTGGATAGGCTAGCTCTCTGGTCCACTAAATGGAAACTTGACTTCAATCCATCGAAGTGCTGCGTGCTACGTGCTACGTATCACCAACAAGAAGGCGGTCTCTACCATACAACAAGACTACTTCCTGTATGGTACTAGACTCGAGGTGCGCGAAACCCATCCCTATCTCGGTGTGCAGCTCTCTAAAGACCTCAAATGGAACCATCACGTGAACTTCATTACAAAGAAGGCAACGCGCACTCTTAACCTTATCAGACGTAACTTGTACAGCTGCTCAAAAAAAGTCAAAGCCCGCGCTTATCTTTCACTAGTTCGACCTACGTTATCGTATGCTTCCAGTGTGTAGGACCGGTACACCCAAAAAACATCAATCAGCTTGAAATGGTTCAGAGACGTGCTGCTCGCTTTGTATTCAAGAACTATTCGCGTCATGTCAGTGTTACTGCCCTAATTAAGGAACTTGGCTGGTCTGAACTATCCAGCGCCAGAAAGCGAGACCGCCTATGTATGATGTTTAAAATAGTTAATAACCTAATTCCTATTAACTGCAACGACCACTTAAGCTATTGTAAAACTGTAACCCACCGTAATCATCCTCAAAACTTAACATTCTTGCTCCCCGCACAGACACTTATAAATTCTCTTTTTTTCCAAGAACCATACCCGAATGGAATAGTCTGCCTGCCTTTGTAGCAAGCACCTCATCTGTCAATGCCTTTAGGCACCTAGTTTCGAGGCTATAGTAGCGATTAATTTTCTGTTTGTAACTTTCTTTTTTCTTCCTATTTATTCATATTTTTTCATGCCTTGGTGTAAAGCAACATAGCATTTTCCAAGTAATTACACTGAAACTGAAACTGTCTTCACCCCACAAAGGAGTTGCTCGCAATCGAGCTGCACCAGTCGCGCAGACCAAAGATACGTACCAATGCAAATGCTGTTCGGACATATGCCTTTGCGGCACTCAACTTTGTACTGAGCACACAGACATACCTCTTACTAACCCAGTTCGTGGTCCGTACTGTACGTTATGTAAGTTATGGCCCGCACATAACTCACCGGGAAAAAAACGAGGATCCGTAACTTACAGTACGTACCGTGAAAACGAGGTTAGTAACATCTCAGAAGTGGGGGAAAGGAAACTAGTCGAAGTCAAGCGCGCGGGAGGTTCAACTGCGTCAAGATCCTAAAACGAATAAGTCTTCTTGGTTTTTGAAATAGTTGCATGCAAGATTGAAACGTAACATAAATGACATAATGATAAGTACACAAGTGTCCGTGAAGCAAGGTGTCATGTGATACATGCATGGCTTCTAGGCCCTCGCATGATATCGAGACAAGTGGCCAGTCAGCGCAAGTTGTCAGGGAATTGGAATTATTAATCTCGATAGAGAATGTCTTATCAAAATTCCGTACAGCGGCCGTACTGTAGAATAAGGTCCGCTAAATCAGCCAATCACAGCCCGCGTACTATCCGAAAGATATAATAAAATCTTGTAACTCCAGATTTGCCTGAAAAGGTCACCCCTAAACATGGTTGTTTTCATCACCACGTACTTTTAAAATACCCAACAGTACTTGTAATTTTTTTATTCGAAAGTACTGCAACTCATCTTATCTAGTTAACAATGATACCATAATAGAAATTGCACACTTTGTATCTCCAACAACAATGTAGATGTCCACGTGTTTTGCAATAATATGGAAAGTACTGCTGTAATTTTTCAACGGCCGTAATTTTAACAGGAATATACAACAATTCAGTTAAATTTAATCAGCGCCATGTAAAAAATCGCCAAATTAAAGCATTTTCAGTGTGAAACATGTAATGGGCAATCAAACTCTCACACATCAGGGTCGGCCAGGGTTTGGGGGTATACGGTATACAGGGGCTTTTTTAATCGGGTATACGGTATATTGCAGCTTAAAAACGGGTATTCGGTATATCTCTTTGAATTTCAGGTATACAGTATACAATGCTTCCATTAATTTTGCGCATATTTGGATGAATTTTGGGTATTTTGGCGAATTTTTTTCGGGTATACTGGTATACCACTACCCCCCCTGGCCGACCCTGACACATGAAAGTTGTTTCACTTGTAGAATTTTTATTTTGCAAGATACAGCCATGAATTATAAGTCAGATTGATCGTTGAATTGTGTACTTTGCAGACAACATATTTTCTTTGGAAAGTAAATTAAATTGTTCACAACTCAATCGTTACAAAACGAAAAACCAACTGCTCTACTCGCGGGCCGAGGACCTAAATTGACAAAAGCGGCCGATAAGAACACGCACGCCGGTTTAGTTTTGAGCTCGTTCACTCAATATTGAACACGACGGTTCGAAAATAAATATTAAAGAACACTCAAAGCAAGTGTACACAACTCAATGGTCAGGGAAATGGCAAAAAATGTGTTTTCACTCAACTCCGAACACAAGATCATCAATAGTCAAACGCGTCACGCAAGTTTGTCTAATGACATCACAAATCAAAACGTTAACATGCGCTTTCATTGGTCTCTACTAAAATTTCCAGGGAACCTTACATTACACTTTTCACAGCACGATCGAGAATTTTCCTGCCTGCTGCAATACTTCGCGCGGGATTAAGCTGGCCGCCTCGCAAGCCTCACGTCTTCGCTCGGCTTGCTAACCAAACACTATCTGCCGACAAATTTTTCGACTCAAGCTAGACGGGCTTTCGCCACAAATTCTTAAATCTTACATTTTTGCAGTAAACCCCTTCGGCTGAACCAAGGGTACGGAGGGTCGTGGCGTAGATTCAGGACTAAGGATCGTGTTCACGGCATTTGAAGTTTGTCCAAAATGGACTGCAAAAAATTGTTTCACATTAGCTCATTTCTTGCTTCCTTGCTAGCAGAGGTCTCTTTTCTTTTACGTTCGCTAGGCTGACGAGTACGAGAAGAAAGACCTCTGCCATGGGTCGAAACTCACTGTGTTGAACATTTGCGGCGGTTACTTAGCGACCGAATCCTCACGTGATACTTCATGTTGTAATGCGCGGGACACAGCGAGCTCAAGTCACAGTCATTCTCGACCCCAGAGCTCTTCTCTTGACCGAGGGATAGAAGAGCTCTTGGGGACCCTGAAACAAAGAGTCTTCTCATTGGTTTTCGTGAAGAACAATCAAAAGCGTCTCTAATTTGTGCATTCATGTTAGCACGAGGAGTGAGCAGGCGCCGTAAGCCTCAAATAGCCAAATTTGGACTGTAAGAACCCTATGGCGCATGTTCGCCTACACAGAGTTTCCCAGAGCCTTGGGTCGACCCGAGGCTCTGGTGACGAGAATGAAGTCACAGTCAGCAAACATATCATGGCGCATGCGGTTTGAAGAGCGCCGTCCAAGGCTGTGGACGACGGTTGGATCAAGGTGAGTTTCGACCCATGGCAGAGGTCACTTTTCGCGTACCCGTCAGCCCAGCGAACGCAAAAAGGAAAGAGACCTCTGGTAGCACGGAAATTGCTCGCCTGTCAGCTACAGATATCGACCAACCTCTCGAAAGAGAGAGACATGCCAGTTAGAATAAGAAATTTTTCATGCTAGTATGACACGAAGTAGCCTGCCGTTTGGAGATTCTTCCAGAAATAGATGCACGCGAATTTCAATAGCGAAGATATCGATGACGTCACCTATTGATATTACTGTGCCAACCAGAGCCTTATTGGATGCCGAAACAAAGGGTTCTTTTGTTCGGTGGTTGGACCATTTGAACATCAAAAGAAATTTGACATCAATGTTTGTAAACAGATATCTTCCTTACAAGAGTCACGATAGACTACTAGCAGGCACTCCTTGGTCAGTCGACCCTTCCGCACTATGTAAAGCAATCTAGTAAAATGGCCTCCCTTGGTCATTTTACTCGATTGCGTGACATAGTACGGCGGGTGGATTGACTAAGAAGGGACTGCTAGCAGTCTAGAGTCACAAAGTGTCCACTTGCTCTTCTCCCCAACATCAACATCAACATCACTCGTGTCTGGGAATACAGACAATTAAACGTCGCAAAGTGTCTCCCAAATATTGCTCCTCAAGTAAGGATAAACAGCTAAGCTAAAAATAACGCGAGCCTTTATCCTCACCTTATTGTTGGAAATAGGGAGCAAAGAGAAAGGCTCACTAGACCTAAAGGGACACTTCGTGTTGGATGCCAAAATTAGGCATGCACCTAATTAGGTGCATTTGTGCTGTTTTACGCAAGCGCAATGCTAAATTTATTCTTTTTTGTTTTGTTTTTGTTTTTAATGTCAGAAGTCAAACGTTCCTGAATCTGTTGGAGATTCCTTTGGCCAAGCGAAAAAATGAAGTGAATAGAGTGTTTTTCCGTGTTCATGCCTTAGCTAATGTGTAGATTAAGGAAAAAAAAATTAGAAAATAAGTATATAGGTTATCCGCACTTTGACATTAACAAGTGGAATTCGGACAGGCCTTTGCATCTCTTCATTCACTTACTTTCATGTTATCGGATAAGATTAAAACCTACTCCTTCTTCGAGCAAAGCCACCGAATGCTTACAATAAAGCTCAAAGGTGACACGGTACTCTCCAGTTATAGATGTTCCTAAGAGACAGACCTCCTGTGGGGTTCTGACGTTGATATTTGGACTGGTTTTGATTGGCCAATGAAGGAATGTTTGGAGTTGGTACCAAAACCCTATCAACATGGGAATTACTGTCACCCTACTTCCAGGATTCATCGTCTTCATTATCATCATCATCTTTATCATCATTTATTAGTTACGCATCAAAAAGAACAGATTTTCCGCCAGCAGGTTCATCACCAAATCTAAAATATATTCCCCCGGAATACTTAGCCACTGCTATCTATCGTTTTGTGACTCCATATCAAGTCTGTGAGCTCTGACACAAGCTGTGCTGCAGTACTTGTATATAAGCCTCTCGAATGGAACCAGATAATCTAAACTTGAACAGCACCAAGCGCAACTACAAAGAACAAGAAAAACCAGACCTTTTAACGATTGAGTTCATCTTTTTCTGTCTGTCTGTAAGTCTCTCCCCTCCCCCCCCTCCCCCAACCCCCCTCTCTCTCTATCTCTTGGTCGGCGCCGTCTCGTCCATTGACAGAGAAATGTGAGGTGTATAATGAGTCGAGTGGTAAGGAACTAATGAAAACGTGAGAAAGAAATGATGGACGCATTCTTTTAGGACTATTCTGTTTATAAATTAGAATAAGGTTTTTTCAAAGGAACCGCACTTCAAAAAAGGATTTGGTTTCGAAAAAATGATGTGGGAACCGACTCCCAGAAGCGGCCGCATGTGACTTTGCTCAAAGAACACGACCAGGCCGTGGACTCATGCCACTCGATAACCCGATGACACAGGTCAACGTGCCTCCAACACAAACCAGAATGTACGAAGTCAACCACATTGCAATTTCAGAGTGGACGTGATGAAAATCGACGCGTGGCCACCGCAGACAAACTCAGGTGATCAAACAAAGTAAAGAGCCCAATAAATAATAGGAAAATGAAAAAAAATTTACAAAAACACTGGTACAAAATAGGAAATTAAAAGAACAAATAAGAAAATAGGATATCATAGGAGGCCCCCAAACAAAATCAATACCCCCTAGAAACTCTAAAAGCTTCCTGGTCACACGGTCCTCAAAGGACATTGCTTTTTTTCGCCATGATAACCCATTACGTCAGGTCAATGAGTGCTCCTTGTTAAGAAATTATTGGTGTTTTATGTGGTACCACAACATTGCCGTCATGTGAAACAGTTGGGTAGATTCAATCCTTCTAAATAGTACAGTTTGTTGAAAGTGCTCACAACTGGTTTGAGCCTGCTAAGTTTTTGATTATTTAAGGGCTTCAGCGTCAATCACTGAGCCGCGCGCCCACAAAATAAAGGATGCTATTACCTACCTAATAGTCCCATTTTGTTTTGAGGCCAACTGCTGAGCAAATCTCTTCTCTGCTGCAAGAGCCCGCTGATTATCATGAAAATCAAACAAAAGTTGATCCTATTATGATTCAACAGAATCACTTGCTGTGCGAAACCTTCAGCACAAAGTAACAAGAAAGCATGAATAATGGGAAGTGAAGCATCTCTTGTGGGACGGCTCTTATTTGCTATTTCACAATTTGACCCGTAGCCCTCAAAGGCTACGGGTCAATAGCCTATGAGGCGAAGCCGAATGGGCTACTGACCCGTGGCCCTTGAGGGCGAAGGGTCCAGTTGTTTTAGTGTCAACCAACTAGTCGGACAGAAAAGGCAATAGCAGAGTTAGCAAATGCAACTTGAATAAATATTTATTTGGGAATAAAACGCTAATAGTCCTCTAGTAGCGTAGCCAATTAAATTGCAGGATTCGCATTAGTCCACTAGTTGGGTGATACTAATAGTATTTAGTATCACCCAACTTCTTCCTCTCCTCCCGCCCTGTTTGTTCCTGTCGTGCCAGGTCACATACAATGATCACCTTACAACATAATTAATACCAGACTTTTGGTTAGAAAATAAGGATGCAGCTTTTCCTATTCGACTGGGAATGCCAACCCTTCGATTTAGCATTTTCGGCTTTGTGTTTTCAACCACGATGAAGGTGCAAACTCGAACAGGTTATAGTATGGATAAATTGCACCACGAACTCACTAAGTCCTTCGAAACGAGTCTGATAAACATAACTTTTCTATTAACAATAGATGGGAAACTTGTCCAAAACTATTTGGCAGAGTCTGAGCAGTTTTGGAGCAAAAACCTTAAAACGTTCCTCGTTCGCAGTCGGTACCTTTTCTCTCTCGCTCAAAGCTTCAAAAGTTCTTTTTTCTTTCTCTTCTTCTTCCTTTCTTCGCTCAACAGCTTTTTGCTCCTGTAAATAGCAAACATAAACAAGCCTTTACTAACGTTCAGAAAGCGCAATGTGCAAACTTGAGAATATAAAAATAAGTCGCCGGCTGCATTAAAAGCACAACAGACATTTTTAGAAGCGAAAACGGCCACAAAAGAAATATAAAGCCAGAGGACAAAAAGAGATAAGGTGAATAAAGTGGGATAACCATATGCGGTACCATTTTCTAGGCTAAGCCGCTGAAGAAAAAGAAAAAAGTGGCACTGCAGTGTGGGAGAAGCATAAGCATCTCTTAGCCAATCTCATTCACGTCGAATCAAATTGACGGAGTGTCCTATACTATAAGTGATTTTCACGTTACTTCGTTGCCGCTATTTCGGTATCCGAAATAAATGAATTTGAGAACCGCTATTTGTGTTTTCAAATTTCTTAGGAACCGCATTCTGGAATGCTGTAACTGTGACTTACTTATCATTCCTTTTACATTTAAAAGACGCATCAATCAACTGAATGCGTACCTTAGCTCTTTGCCTCTGAGCTTTCTTCTGCGCTTTTTTCCTTTCCGCGATACGTTTTCCCTTTTCAATTTCCATTTCTGGTGTCAGCGCACTTGGGATCTAAAAAAGGCAATGGAAAGCGAGTGGCTTCATTTATCTACAAAAAAAAAATACTCGGATCACTGAAGCATGGTACAGTCCCAAGAGCAAATAACTTGCAAGAACCCTCCAAAACGTACGGAATTAATAGTGTGCGGGGAAGTCACTCAGTCATTCGGGCCCATTCCACAGATCGATGGCGGGTTTTCGTAGTATCTTTCATTTCATAGTGGCAATTGTCATAGCAATGAACTTACTAATATGAAAGGTGCTCCGTCTATTAAATTTGTAAAGTTAAATGTTAAGTCTTAAAGTTTTTTTTCTTTTTTGACGGTTACTGGAGTGTGTAGCATCATCATATCTTTCTCAGATGACCCTTAATTAATGTAACCCATTACATTCATATCTGCCAGCCACCTTTTAACACAATTTCTACCCCCTACCCCATCCCAAAGTTCATACTTGTGCTTTCGCGTAATCGTAACGGTCTGGATAGCTGGCCAT